>NC_090725.1:126734440-126741940 GCF_036898095.1 Palaemon carinicauda | reverse complement strand
GAGAAACTTCTCATTATTATACAAATAATAAATACGAGCCCATACACTGGCTCCTCCAACATCCACAGACAATCCCTGATCCTCTAGGACGTCCATCGAACACTACGGGAACGTCCACGACAGTGTCGATACGACAGCCACTTTGCTGCCACCGAAGAATAACTTCAAAACCCATCTCGACCTCGAGGACTAGGTTGAGGACAAGTCACCACCAACTAGGAGATACTCCAAAGCTGTGTCTGCTGCTCTTTCTCGACTGCATTACGAGAACTGGTCCATCTGGCTTCCCAAACCTGACTGAAGCTTGTCACTCCCAACGTGTCAAAAGTAAACAAGACACCCGCAAACAAAGAAAAGGGCAGTTACAAAAAAAATTGAAACTAGGTTGTTTCACAGTCAAACAACCTAACATATATATATATATATATATATATATATATATATATATATATATATATATATATATATATATATATATATATATATATATATAAGTTTTGTTCACGAAAATAATTTTTCGAGTAGGGCCATATGCACTGTACCTCACATCGACTTTGGTAAGAGCATAGGCGCCAAAGGGTTAATATCTGTTGTTGACAGGTTTTTCAGTAATTATCATATGACCTTTGCCGAATAATAAATGGTTGAACAAATGAATTATACTTCAATATAAAGATTTTGATGATGACAACTAGAATCACGTTTGTCACGAATTAACCTTAGGTACAAACCGAAAAGGGAAGTGAATGTAAGTGACTTGATTTAACAAGATAACGAGTTTATATGATGGTAAAAATAGCACAGAAGTTCCAACACTGTGAAATATGCAATGGCAAGCTTAAACAGGTACTCTCTATATTTTCATTACGGGAGAGAGCGACATATAAAAAATCAAGAGCATCACAGTGTAGGAGCATGTAAGAAACACTTGCGGTACATGGCCCCCTTCTAAAAAAAGACATATGGTGTCCTGCTCAAGAGATGCGAACTGTAGGAGGGTCGTCTTACCTGAGATACTCATGTTTTAGGCAATCAATGAAGACCCAGTCTTTTTTTACCATGAATGGTAATTAAGAAAGCCTTTGGTTTTCGACGGATAATGAGGAAATGGCCAGTGTAAAGGGACAACAGCGGGGCTTACTATTGTTGTGCACACAAAGACTTTTGGGATGTGCTATTTCGCTGGGGGCTTGTAAGTCTGACGGCAGGGAGTAAATATTCCCATAACATAATGTTGGAGGTAGATATATTCAGGAAGAGGGTCCAGACGGAAGAAATTTAGCAGGGACAACATTAGACTATTTCAGCTGCTGAGACATCCAGGGCGTCCTTAAGAGTGGTCTTTAATCCCAGGAGGACCCAGGGAAGCTAAGTAAAGCAGTCAAACAAAATCATTGCAGCTGTACAATACAGCTGCTTTGAGGGTGCGATGAAAATGTCCAACCATTAGATTGGCTGCACAGGTGTAGGTGGTTGTCTGATGCAGGATGATGCCAAGGGATTCGCAAATGGTGTCCACAATAGAGAAGTGAAAGTGGTACCTATGTCAAGAGTTATGTGCTCAGAAATACCAAATGTCGTTATCCACCCTAAGAGTTAGGTGGGTATACATAAGGTGGACGTTGCAGTTTGCATGGAGATGGCTCCCGGCCAACAAATGCAGCAGTCAGTGACAGTAAACAGGTAATATTGTCTTTGTGATGTGGGTAAGGGACCTACTACGTCGACTTAAATGTGGATAAAATGAGGCCGATGTTGAGGAAAAGTACCCATTCCTAAATCCATGTGTTGATGTATCTTTAAAGTTTGACATGAAGTACAGGCACGGACCCAATCCTTAGCATCTTTAGTAATGCCGTGCCAAATGAACTTTGTCTTGAGTAGCTGTGCTGTGAGAGGCCATGCATGAAAACAAATACATGTCGGTGCATTTGGGTAGGTATCTGCTGTCATGGCCTACCAGTACTGATGTTACAGAGAAGGGGGGAGTTGGATACTTGGTACTCTGGATTTGTTTGTTTGTCTTCTGCTAAGGTGTTGTAATCCAATCCTAGGTGAATGGCGGCCAATGTGTTTCTTGACTGGGCATCTGCAATGGGATTCATTTCCCAGGCATGTGTTGAAAGATGCAGTTTTATTCAGACACAGGAGATAGATTGCGGTGTTGACGCATGAACCAGGTGTTGGCCTGTCGAGTGAAGGCAAGCACCAGATGCATGTGGTCCTTGCAAATGATGAAGGGTTTACCTTCTAAGAAATGGCAAAAGTCACGGATGGCCAAATGCACTACCAACAATTTGCTGTCAAAGGTAGAGTAGCCATATTCTGCCTTGGACAGTTTTCTACTAAAAAAGGCCAATGAGTGTGGCAAGCTTTTGACTACCTGCTCAAGTCCTGCGCTAATAGTAATGTCGCTGTCATTAGTGGAGTGAAGGAGAGGAGTATGTGGCATGGGAAAAGTGAGAGCAGTAGCAGTTAATAAGTCATTCTTTGTGTTACAGAACGCTGTTTCCTGAAGCAGACCCTACTTCAGGTCTTTTAGCTTGCAACTCAGGTAGGCATTGTAGGATGTCTTAAAGGTAGTGAAGTGGCTATAAATACGTGTCGACTTTGGTCATCAGGTCCTTCATGGGAATGTTAAAGACATCGAGAATGGTGGTGCATATATGTTCGGCTAGGCATCATACCCAAAGAGTGTGATGTAGGTTCAGTTCCCAAGGAGAACCATCTGCAGCAGGTTACAAGCAAGCCATACTGGTCCTTTTTGGGAAGATTAGCAAAGTCTTTTGATCTCCCAACAGCTGTTGAGAGATCTCAAAAAGCTTGGCTATATGGGCGGCTGGCCATGGTAAATACTGCTTCAGGAGGTATGTTTGGAGGGGATCATACGTTATTGGTAGCAAAGCCAATCAGAAATTTCTGGGAAAGTGTCCTCGGCGATTGCCATGAAGATATAGTCTTCTTAGCTGCATTAGCAAGTCACATCCTAAACAAGAAACCAAATTTCAGCACGCTGGAACCAGGCGAAGGGTGGCTGTTTCATTGAAGTGGTGTGGGTGGAAGAGTTCAGATTAGTGTGAGAGGTATTGTAAAAAGGGTAGGGCGCAGCAGAGGGGGAAAAGAAGGTGAAGAGCTGATCCTCCAGTGATCACCCATTGTTGCAAGGCAGATATTATGTTCTAACAGATAGGCGAGGTCTATGTACAGTAAGTGACTTCATTTAACAAGATAACAATCTTATATACAAACGGTTGGTGGTAATAATGGCAAGAAAATTCCAACTATGTAAAACATGTAATGGTAAGCTTAAACAGGTTTTTCTATTTTCACTGTCATAGAGAGCAAGAAATATAAAAAGCAATAGCATTACAGTGTATGAGTGTATACATCTACTGAAATAAGGCAAATAATTAACAACTGTAATTACAATTCCTTATAAACCTCGATTTATGGAAGGCTCAAAATTATTTATGAAGTAGTAGGATGATCCCTAGGAAGTGGTACACCAATACCATGCCACCAGTCCTCCCTCCACCAATTAAGTGTGTGGACCCATTGTTGTAACGGATTTGAATTCATTGGACAAAAAAAGGGTAGCCTGGCAAACACGACAATGAACATTTTGCAACAGAAGAAGCGAGAAAGCAAGAATTCTCTTGAAGGAAGTACGTAAGTTACTTTATGACAGAGATACGAATATAGCTGGAGTGGCAATACCATAGATATCCTGAGAAACAGCATCATTATAAGGCAATTTGTGTCTGGAACCATAAAGACTATGTTATATTGAGGTTCGAGAAACCCTAGCGATGACAACTGTGTTCAAATCCCTTTTTATAAAACTCTTCACTAGGACTACATTAGCTTAGCAATGCAGCTCTATCTTAATATGAGAGCCCGGCAGTGAAAATTTCATGATAAAAAAATATTTGGATACTCAAAAATTAATTAACAAATAATGAAGAAGAAAACTTTATGATTCTTCAAAACAAAAAACAATTCAGTTTTGAAATATATTAATAATTTTTTACAAGGCTTTACAGAATCTTATTACCGATCTCACAACCCCTCAGCCTCTTTTATGAAGCTCAAGATTCCCTTTTTCTAATGGGATGTAACTTTTTTTTTTTTTCAGTAACATCATCTCTTGTTCAAAACATACTAAATTGGGAGGCTTACTTGCTCTGTCATTTTCTCAGCAATGAAGCAGTTTTTGCCCTCCCATTGAGGTCCTCCATACAGTTTCTTTTTTTTTTTCTCTCCAATTAAGTTCAAGATTCGAACCCGTTGAGATACTACGGCTAGAGAGTTATTGGGTCCTTTGACTTGCCAGACAGTACTGCATTGGATCCCTCTCTCTGGTTATGGCTCATTTTGTCTTTGCCTATACATACACTGAATAGTCTGGACTATTCTTACCACATTCTCCTCTGTCCTCATACACCTGACCTGACAACACTGAGATTATCAAACAATTCTTCTTCGTTCAAGGTTAACTATTGCAATTTAATTGTTCAGTGGCTACTTTCCTCTTGGTAAGGGTAGAGGAGACACTTTAGCTATGGTAAGCAGCTCTTCTTGGAGAAAGACACTCCAAAATCAAACCCTTGTTCTCTGGTCTTGAGCTGTGCCATAGCCTCTGTACCATGGCCTACCACTGTCATGGATTAGAGTTTTGTTGCTTGGGGGTACAATCTGGCATGCTATTTTATCTTATTTCTCTTCCGCATATTTTTTTTTTCTTTTTTTTTTGGAAGGTTTTATAGTTTTATATGTGAAGGATCTAATTTAATGTTGTCACTGTTCTTAAAATATTTTATTTTTATTTTTTATTCTTGCTTTGTAGTTTATTCATTTCCTTGTTTCCTTTCCTCTCTGGGCTATTTTCCCCTGTTGGAGCCCTTGGGCTTATAGCAGTTTTCTTTTCAAACTAAGATTATAGCCTAGCTTGTAATAATGATAATAATAAAAGGGATTGATCCAGAGTTTTCAAAAAAATTTTCACTTTTGCAATGTAAATTAGCTTAGAACGTGAGGTTTACTCACACCATCAATATTTCTAGATTTGAAGACTACGTTGGTGCCAGATTCCAGTACATCTGAAATGAACGGTGTGAATATCACCATTTAGACTTACTTTGCAACCTTATACCCTGGATTGTTTTTCCAAAATCTAATCAGACTACAGTAGAAAGATAAGTATTGCTGCTTTATTTGTTGTTGGATATCGGACTAATGACAAGAAAGCTAGTAGTTTTGACATTTTGTGATACAAAAGTGAAGGGACAGTTTTTGTAAGAATGTTAAAGGCAAAGAATTATTTGGTTTAGGGTAACTGAAATATGTAAGGCCTAAGGAGTAAGCGTTGCTTGTAGTGTCAGGTTAATTAAGAACGGGTGGAAGAGTTCAAATGTGTTTATTGAAATATGTGGGTAAGACTGACTATGGCAGGAGTAAAGCCTTTGATAGTGAAGATGGTAGAGAAACGAAAAAAGTATATGTTTGAAGAGAATCTTTTTGAGAAAATCTGAAATTGTGCTTGTTTGGTGTTGGAACACATACAGAGGGTGATTTTACTATAAGATTTCCATACAAAATGTAGTAGCTGGAGTAAATTAGCATATAGAGAGTTCGGGGGAAATGTGTTTTTAAAAGGTCTTTATCATCTATATGCGGGAATAACAATATTATACTTAGGAAAAAGAAAAGGGTAAGGAAAATACTTTACCAGATTTTATAATAGTACAGGTTATATCTTATATAAAGTTGTAAGTTGATGGTTGTAATAACGAGAAAAAGAATAGCTGGAGGAATATTTGAACCTTATGTGGTTGAGGTAAATGTTAAAGAAGATATAGGTTTCGGAGGAAACTGTGAGAATATGGCTGACAATGAATTGAAGGTGGCAATATTATAGTTTGAAAATTTCTTGGAATTCCATTAATGGGTCATGGTGACAGGAGGTGATATGTGTTGACATAAAAGTATGAGATTATGGAATGAATTAATGAGAACATAGACTTGCAGAGAGAAAGATGTTAATGGTTGAAAGTAAAATCAATAAAAACATAAGAAAATAGAAAAGTAGTTTAGCAGGGATGTTTATATGAGAAAAAGATTCATGAAAAAAATCATAGAATAATAATATAAGTCGAAAGATTATGTCAGGTTTGAAGGATTTTTCTTTTTTTAATATGGGGGAAATAAGAAAAAGGGAAGGGCTGAGTTATACAAGACTTGTAAGGGTTAGTGTAAGGCTGAGCAGCTTGTTGAAGTAACCATTGCATATGAAGGAAAGACAATTATGAGGTTATGAAAAGGAAAGACAATCCGCATTTGTATATATATATATATATATATATATATATATATATATATATATATATATATATATATATATATACATATATATGAGATCTGCAATACAGCGGCAATAGTGTGATCAACCACGGTTCGTAAGTTATATCGGAAGGAAGCAAAATTTCCAAAATTTTGATGAGATAAATCATTGTTTCATTGTGTAAAGTTGTTTCGAATTATTATTATTATTATTATTATTATTATTATTATTATTATTATTATTATTATTATCATTATTATTATTATTATTATTACTTGCTAAGCTACAACCCCAGTTGGAAAAGCAGAATGCTATAAACCCGAGTGGTCCAACAAGGAAAATAGCTCAGTGAGGAAAGGAAATAAGAAAACGACAAGAGAAGTAATGAACTAATGAAATTAAATATTTTGAGAACAATAACATTAAAATAAATCTTACATATATAAACTATAAAAACTTGAAAAAAAAACAAGAGGAAGAGAGAAAAAAAGAATAGTGAGCCCCAGAGTACCTTCAAGCAAGAGAACTCTACCTCATGATAGTGAAAGACGATGGTACAGAAGCTATGGCACTATCCAAGACCAGAGAACAATGGTTTGATTTTGGACTGACCTTCTCCTAGAAGCGCTGCTTACCATAGCTAGAGAATCTTTTGTACCCTTACAAAGAGAAAAGTAGCCACTGAACAATTACATTGCAGTAGTTAACCTCTTGAGCGAGGAAGAACTTTTTGGTAATCTCAGTGTTGTCAGGTGTGAAGGCAGAGGAGAATATATAAAGAGTAGGCCAGACTATTCGATGTATGCGTAGGCAAAAGGAAAATAAGCTGTAACCAAAGAGAAGGATCCAATGTAGTGCTGTCTGGCCAGTCAAAGGATACAATAACTCTCAGCGGTGGTATCTAAATGGGTGGCTTGTGTCCTGGCCAACCTACTACTATTCCAAGGAAGGTGCAATATAGAATTTAGATTGAGAAAGTTTCACAGGCGATAAATGATTAATATATGAAGACCACTGTGGATTTTGTCGAGTAAGAGGGTTTAGTTATTAAAACGTTTTGTGAGATATATGAAGGAATTCTCAAATTTTCCTCTGGGAAGTGGAGTGCGGATTTTGGGTGCGAAAAACGCATGGGTTCAATCATTTCAGATAAAATTATT
>NC_090725.1:126726940-126731940 GCF_036898095.1 Palaemon carinicauda | reverse complement strand
AGGTTGTTTGCAATACCACGTAAATACTCCAATATATTGGTTGAATCGTCGAACCGACTAACCAAGTTCTTTAGACGGTTGGCATTAGCTGCATATTCTTGTTTAAGTCTTTCGGTAATCTTGGCCATTAATTATTTTTTTCTACGTTTATTTCATTCAAATCTTATTCCCTTTTCAGAGCAGCTAGAAAACTCCATATAGTTGGATGGTAAGAAGATACTTACTGCATGAATCTTCGATAATATCCCTCAACCGAATTGTTAGTTTTTGGCAAATCCTTTTCTTCTCTATCGTACCATATGTCTATCAGGACGCCCAATCCAAGTATTCTCGAAGTAGTCGAGAAGAATTCCTGCCTCGTGAGGAATGATACTGTGATCCATAAGCATATCAAAGCCTTCGATAACTTTGCTTGGTGGCAGGAATGCAAGAGCTGAAAACATGCGAATGTTCAGTGCAAATAGGGCACCATTGTCGTAATGTGATTTGAGACCATATTCACAGTGTTTCCTATAAATGCATTGGCAAAAATGGAAGAAGCACCCATGGTTAGAAAACAATGGAAATTCTGAGGTAATTGCATTTATCATAATACCGTGTTAAAATCGAGTCAATAGACAAATTAGGGGCAGGAATTTCTATTTTCCTCAAAAATGCCACATAGGTTTCTTCTTTCTTATTAGAAAGTAGTCCAAAAATAAGTGAAATTGTAAGCCTATTTCAAAACCATGAATGGTATACAATTAAATGTACCACCGGCATAAAAATTAAAGCATTTAGAGAGTAATTGTAAGTTCCGATCAGTGGAAAAGATTAACATCCTGTTAGCAGATGGACGAGAATCAAACAGTAAGAATTGTCCCCCATTATTAGTTTTCGTTTGATCTTCTGTAAAAACAAATCATTTCTATGCATAAGCAAAACCAATCGCCGTTTTGTCAAACTTGGCACGCTGTTTTCTTGATACTGATCGTACAAGGTAAAGTTACAGCTACGGCTTATGAAAATTAAGATGCTGAGCTAGATATTATGACATGAGGTGCTTCTATGGTATCTTTAGCCTTATGTTTCACTTCATTAATGAATTTGTAGATTTCCACTCTTTCAGGATCTCCTGCGTGATTATGTTCTTTTGGATCAGTCGTCACCAAATCGTTTATCGTTACTGTTCGGCTTTTGTACTTATTTTCAAAGTCTTTATATTTCAGATATATTTTACTGTTCACTTGTTTATCTTTTACTAAATATATATATATATATATATATATATATATATATACATATATATATATATATATATATATATATATATATATATATATATATATTTATATATATATATATATATATATATATATATATATACATATATGTATATATATACATATATATATATACATATATGTATATATATGCCAATGCTCCTTCCAAACAGATATATATATATATATATATATATATATATATATATATATATATATATATATATATATATATATATATATATCTGTTTAGAAGGAGCATTGGCTGTTCTTTTGAACTCATGACGAATTTGTCCATTTTCAAGTAGGGTGTTTACACTTACACAATGATGTAATGCTATTCAAAAAGATAGAGAGAGAGAGAGAGAGAGAGAGAGAGAGAGAGAGAGAGAGAGAGAGAGAGAGAGAGAGAGAGAGATCGTGTGTGTGTTTTCTAAAACAAGTATTAATAGGTGATTCATATTAGTGAACTGCTTAAACTATTTTCGAAAAAAAAAATAGTAGGAATAGGTAATTCGAAGAAATTAACCTGTCGACGATAAATACTTCGAAGTTTTTGTATTTCGAAGAACTGTGGTCGAAGACCTGCTTTCAAAGAACCATTTTAATTTTTTTTTAAATCTTTATTGTCTGGTTCATTTGTCATTTCGTGAAAATAAAGTGCTTTATGACAATTACATCGGTACATAACTGGGGGTTTTACATCAAGAGTTGATAATTTTATTGTTGATTTAGAAATTTCGTCTGCTCTGTCATTAGGTTACCAATAATTACAATACGGAGAGGAGGTCCTTTATCGGGGGTCACCCATCCAACTAATGGCTACATCGAACACCACTTTACTCTCCTCATAGATAGTGTAGTTTAATGTTTTCAAAAACGTTTCTTTTCAAATTTTGCCGGTTTGTATGAAGTTTTTTTTTTTTATTATAAAAGACAACTATATCCGTTGCTTATTATATGTAGGTTTCTAAATAGGATAAAGTGTAGTTATATCACTACAAAGAAACAAAACACAATTATTGGAAAGAATGTTAAAATGGTTTCGTGGGAAATCGATCTAGAGTATACTTTCCTAAGATTTTTCAAATAATGGAATAGCATTGATGAAATCTCTTTCCAGAATAAGGCAATTTAATATTTCCATATGTGGTTTGTTATCATACCATTTAGTAATAGTTTCTTAAGCAGCAAACAAATGAGAATAAGGGCTACACTTCCAGTCATTTACTGCCATCTTTCTTTCTCACCTTCTCCCAACGACTGCCACCACAACCTGTTCAGTATCTTTACTTATTTCTATCTATTCTTTGACGAATTAGGGTTCGATTAGAACACCTAGCCATCAGATTTATATATTATTACTTGCTTTAATGATATTTTGGAGGAACGTATTTAGGAAAAAAGGAAAACAAGTGACTGCGCATAGACTAAATGCGAAGAGTTCGAGAGAGAGTCACCCGTAGTTAGCCCCAAAATCTTCCCCCGCCAGTGTATACGCAGGAAGGCGAAAAGAGACAGCTGACAGCAACTGACAGCTCCCCAAACGGCAGACTAATGATCGAGACTCCTGTCACCAGAAGAGATTTCATCTTCCGGTGGATTTGCTCAAAAGAATTTGCGGCAGATTTTAAGATTTAGTCTGATTGAAGAATGGAAGAAAAGAAGACACACGGAGAGAGAGAGAGAGAGAGAGAGAGAGAGAGAGAGAGAGAGAGAGAGAGAGAGAGAGAGAGAGGCGGGGTGGAAAAGGTGGCTGAGGCAAAACAGGAAGTTGAGGAAGAGCATGCAAAGTAATAAGAGGAAATGAGATGGAAAAAGAGAAAAAAAAGAAAGAAGGACGAACTTCAAAGCAAATGGGGTAAATTAGAGATGCATTAATAATAAAAAGATTGCATTGTAGGAGTTACGAGGAGGAAGACCTACAGGAGGAGGATAATTATATTGGAGGAAAGAGATGATTGAATAATTCTTATTTTATAAACAGAGGGGTTTGATAGATTAGATATTGCTTCAAAATGAAAATATGGTACCCATAATCGGGATTGGGAGCACAAAACCCCTAAAATTCCCCTTCGTAATATTTTACAAGAATTTTTCCCATAAAAGAAATTCTAATCTTTAGATGAAAGACTCCATACCTCCAGCTACGAATTTCGGATAAAAATTTTATTCGGTATGTGACTGATATTGATATCTAGGGCATATGATTTCTTCAAGAATATTCCCTCTCTCTCTCTCTCTCTCTCTCTCTCTCTCTCTCTCTCTCTCTCTCTCTCTCTCTCTCTCTCTCTCTCTCTCTCTCCCTCTAACCAAAAAATAAAATGTAATCTTAGAAACTTTCAGTTACTCCGACAGTCTTACCCTCTACAAACAATCATAACACTCTCTCTCTCTCTCTCTCTCTCTCTCTCTCTCTCTCTCTCTCTCTCTCTCTTGCAGGACCATGTTTTTCAATGAAAATATCTATGGAAATAAGTGCAAATCAAAAGAGGGCTATAAGTATTAAATAATAAGAATGTTGGTGAAAGATACAATGCAGTTAACAGATAAATGGACACATGAACACAGGCTGGTTACTCTGTTATTTAAAACCATTGCACTAAAGCTAATATCCACTATGAATTGAGCAAACTGCTGCAAATATATATAAAACTGGAAAGTATAAGAAGCACCTTATCCTTGGGAAATGATCAACAACTCCATACAAGTATTGCCCGATGAAGTAATGAAGGTAATAATACAACTAGGCTTGACACAATTCTCCATCCCTCATTCTACTCAAATGTCCGACTTGAGATTTTCTTTTTGTAATAGTTTCTCGGTAGAGTCTTCCATTTTTTCTTATTCGTTCATTATTCCTCACACTGCTGTCTTGTATCTTCTTCCCTTTTCTACGTCTATAACCTAACGTGAAGAATAATATCTCAACTACAGTCCACCCTGACTGACAAGTAAAATACCTTACTTCAAGACTGAGGAATGAAAATCATCATCATCATCTCCTCCTACGCCTATGAACGCAAAGGGCCTCGGTTAGATTTCGCCAGTCGTCTCTATCTTGAGCTTTTAATTCAATACTTTTTCATTCATCATCTCCTACTTCGGGCTTCATAGTCCTCAGACAACTCTTCCAGAGCCTTGTGGAGCCCAGCTGAACGTTTGGTTAACTAATCTCTCTTGAAGAATGCGAAGAACATGCCCAAAGCATCTCAATCTACCCCTCATCAAGATTTCATCCACATATGGCACTCGAGTAATCTCTCTTAAAGTTTCATTTCTAATCCTGTTCTACCATTTAACTCCCAATATCCTTCTGAGGTCCTTGTTCTCAAATCTACTAAATCTATTGGAGATTTTTTCATTGTCATACCATGACCCATGTCCATATAGTAACACCAATCTAACTAATCTGAACTATAGTCTGACTTTTTTATGTAATTTCAGGCGATTTGATTTCCAAATTTTACTTAACCTAGCCATGGTCTGATTTGCTTCTTTTTCTATCTTTCACTAAACTCTAATTCTGAAGACCCTGTATTGGAGATCATAGTTCATAAATACTTAAATGATTTTACCTCATTAGTCCTTTCTCCTTCCAATGATATGTCATCTTCCATTGCACACTCCGTTCTCATCAGCTCTGTCTTTCTTCTATTTCTCGTCAGCCTAACCTCGTTTAATATTTCATGCATTCTGATATGCAAGCATTTCAAATCCTGTGGTGTTCTGCCAACA
>NC_090725.1:126709440-126721940 GCF_036898095.1 Palaemon carinicauda | reverse complement strand
ACATTATACTGTTTTATGAGTATGCTGCAGTTATAAAATAGATAAGTTAGATAAATTAGTACACAAGTTAATGACACCCTATAGCTGTAAATATCATTATTTAGAATGTAAAGACTATTCTTATCCCTTAAAGATTTTATTCATCTCTAGTGTAAATGGTATATTAAAAACAGGAAGCAACGAGAGGTGGTTTAAGGTTTGAAGGCCCCTCAAGAAGGGCAGAGGCAAAGGACAGTAACATTACCCTAGCAAGCAGGACAATGCCCTAGAGACTAACCATACACATATGATCCACGCCCAAGCCCCCTATCGATCCAAGCTAGAACCAGGGAAGGCCAGGCAAAGGCTTCTGATGACTCAACAGGTCAAGATTTTTATAATCCAACCTATCCTGACACAAGGATAGTGAGGTTACAGTGACCAAAGAAAATAACGAGTTTAAGCGGGACTCAAACCCCAGTATGGCAATCACCAGTGTGTAAAGCAGGGCATGAAATATCTAGTAGTAGAAGTATTTTAACGGCTTTTTTTTTATTTTATGTGTATTACGTTATGATACGTTTCAAAATAATAAGACTATATGATTTGAGCTAATCCCGCTGGCGAATTTCCTCATAACATATCGTCGTAATTAAGATATTATTCCTAGCACAGTTTATGACGACTTAAGGTGATATTATCATCAAAAGGGTGGGTAGTCAAAGGGGAAAATATCACATTGATGGTAAAGATAAAGTAATTGGAATAATGATAATGTAATCACCCTTCTCTTCCTTACTCCTAATAAGTTTTCCGTGGGCATTACATGACGTAATTGATAAATAAAGAGACTAGAAAGTTCAACTTGCGGCTAATGAAGTTGAAGAGATTCGATTTTAAAATTTTGTATTCCGATAGAGAAGAGTATCCTAATACGCATGTATAAAGAAACGTCCGCAATAAACAATGATAGTATTTTCCAACCCACGATAAATAAACTCTCGTACAACTCTCTTTTATAGGGGAGAAACCGATGAAATTAAATTTTAAGTATAAAAAGAAATCTTACCTCTGAATAACTGAATAAGAAGAATTAATTTATTTTTCTTCTTTGCTTCTTCGATTTTCTGAAAAGCAAAAGAATATATAATTACCTTCAGATGCAAAAAAAAAATTGCAGGATAAATTTGATAATAAAAAATGTTTTATAAAATATAGCAGGTCACTTTTACAAGCTTATGACTAAAATGCAGATTATGATATGAAATTTCCTTCCATATTAAGATACAAGAAAATGTTTTACTAACACACACTTACCGCCCCCCCCCCACACACATATAAAGTATATATATATATATATATATATATATATATATATATATATATATATATATATATGTGTGTGTGTGTGTGTGTGTGTGTGTGTGTATGTGTATGTGTATGTGTATGTGAGAGAGAGAGAGAGAGAGAGAGAGAGAGAGAGAGTGTGTATATATATATATATATATATATATATATATATATATATATATATATATATATATATATATATATATATATTACTTATCAGTCACAAAACTGCACGTGACATATATTAAAGGGTAAAATCCACAGGAAACAGGAAAGGAAAAGACCAGGTACCAAGCGCTTTCGTGTATTACGTACACTTCTTCAGGGTACAAAGTGAAATAGAAAATAAAATCATACAATAAAGAAACCTACCAAAACTGAAATAAAAGCCACAAACTAGCAAAGCATCATCAATATGCTAAAATAACAAACAGTCGTTAAAAATGAATAAACAATTGTACTTTAAAATAAAATACTAATAATATAACAATCGTTAAACTAAATGTTTACATTGTACTTCCTTACAATTTCATTAACAAGATGAGTGTCTAGTTTAAAAAGACCAGAACTGAGATTTAAAATTTGATTATTAAAATATTTAATAAAAGCAGATTCAATAATATTTCTTTTAACAAGATTTTTACAAAATAAAATCTCTGAGGAGTTTTCCCAGTCAATACAGTGGTTAAAATCGTTCATGTGGACAAACAAGGCACTAGACATTTGTCCTGTCCTAACTGCATATCGATGTTGTTTAATTCGGTTGTTAAGGAATTTTCCGGTTTGACCCACATATTTCTTGTCACAACCAGTACATGGAATTATGTAAATAGAGCCACTATTACAATTTGGAGAATTATTTATTAGGACATTCTTTACCGTTCCTGAACTTTTAAAAACTAAATTTACTTTGAATATTTTCAATAAATCTTTTATATAAGCAAAGTTTTCATTGTATGGAAGTGCCAGCACATTCTCATTCTTAAAAGGTTCCCTATTCTTGTCGGAATAAAATATATGCCTAGCTTTCTGTAGAGACTTGTCAATTAAAACTTTAGGATATTTTAATTTAATTTCTATGTCATTAATTCTACGAAATTCTGCGTCTATAAATTCGGGGCTGCAAATCCTTAAAGCCCTTAAAAACATACTTGAAAAAACAGAAACTTTTACACTAGTTTGATGATTCGAATAAAAATGAATGTGGGAGCACACATTAGTAGGTTTCCTGTAAATATCAAAAACAAAGCCTCTATTATTTCTATACACTAAAACATCTAAAAATGGTAATTTGCAATGATTCTCTTCTTCAATAGTGAATTTTATGGAGTATACTAAACTATTTAACTTTTCCAAAAAAATATTTAGATTCTCATATGTAGGCCAAACACAAAAAATATCGTCAACATAACGAAACCAAAGAACCCCTTTTGGCAAAATCGCTGGCAACAGTTTGACTTCGAAAAATTCCATGTAAAGGTTACTGAATACTGGGGATAGGGGATTGCCCATTGCCATTCCAAACTCTTGTAGGTAGTACTTTCCATTAAAAACAAATTTACAGTCTTTAACACATAATTTTATCAATTCAATAATTTTGTCATAAGATAAAGGTAAAACATGCTTACTTAATTCGTCGGATAAAAATATCAATAGATCGTCAACTGGAACCTTCGTAAATAAAGACGTTACATCAAAACTTACCATTTTAAAGTTAAAATCAATGCGAGCTCTAAGCAACTTGTTAACAAAATCTGTATTATTCTTTATATGTGATTGGGATATATTTCCAACAATAGGCATAAGGACTTGCACTAACCACTTCGACAATTTGTATGAAACACTACCAACTGAACTGATTATTGGCCTGACAGGGTTATTAATCTTATGAGTTTTAATAAGACCGTACATATACGGTAATGTGGCACATTGGGAAGAAAATTGCTTAATGAGTGTATCATATCCTTTCAAGATGGATTTTAATTTCCTATTGAAATTACTATTTACAGTTTCTAAGGGATTTCCACGTACTTCAGAATAAGTTTCATTATCCGACAACAGATTATCCATCTTTCCCACATACTCATCTTTATCCATTATTACAAACACGTTAGACTTATCTGCCTTCGTAATATGCAGATCATTATCATTCTTTAACTCACTGTAACACTTTAAAAAACGCTTTGGAATGCTAGTTGATATTGGTTTTGACATAGCACCATGAACAATACCTTTACAAATGTTTACATCATCACTTGACAAATTGCCATTTCTTTCCTGATTACAAAAAGAGTTTGCGACATCGACATAATCAATATTTCCTTTAGAGAAAGAAAAACTTAAACCATAACCTAGAGCACTATAAGCATTATTTTGTAAAGGTTTACTTGACAAATTCAATACAAAATCAGGGTTACCATGCTTATTCCAATCACTGTTCTCAATCAACACTTAGTTTTCTTCTTAATCGGTTACTCACTCTTCGGCACTCTGTTCTCAGTTTTCTATAACTATAATTCATTAGCATATGTTTCCAGTTCACTGGAATAAGCATATGAAAACAACGTCGTTTTTCACACTAAATTCGGAAAGCTTCTTGAACTTCAATTTTCGTGATTTCAATATATTTCTGTAGAATTAAGCGCTGATATTCATCAAAAGGTCTGTCAGCTAGTTTAAGGAGTCTTCGTGGGATGAACGATCGGGGCACCACATGTTCCTGTAGACAATTCTTGAGAAATCCATGACGAAGCTTCAGTTTGTGGGCTTTATTCAGGGAAGAACAGAAAGCAGTCACGACAGCAACTATGGCAGGATAGTGTGCAGAAAAGTTGTAGAGTTCACGCGTTTAGTTTAACGATTGTTATATTATTAGTATTTTATTTTAAAGTACAATTGTTTATTCATTTTTAACGACTGTTTGTTATTTTAGCATATTGATGATGCTTTGCTAGTTTGTGGCTTTAATTTCAGTTTTGGTAGGTTTCTTTATTGTATGATTTTATTTTCTATTTCACTTTGTACCCTGAAGAAGTGTACGTAATACACGAAAGCGCTTGGTACCTGGTCTTTTCCTTTCCTGTTTCCTGTGGATTTTACCCTTTAATATATATATATATATATATATATATATATATATATATATATATATATATATATATATATATATATATACTGTATACTGTTTATGTGCAGTAAATATACACATATGACTGTGTGTGCATCAGAGGTATTACTTTTTCGAATCCTTCAATCTGTTAGCTGTGATTAAGTGACAACATTGTTTTAATCTCCAATAAGTCGAGTAAAATCATTGGACTCCCTATCAACGTACAGTGCAGCTTTGCTAGATCATTTCGCTGTTGTCGTGGGCATTTTGTGTAATGTTGATAAAAGGTTAATTTTAATGCAACGTGTATTGAAAATAGATTTTTGAGAAGAAATAAATTTTTTATAAAGTTAACTGGATAAGTTAGGAGAGAAAATGACGGTCTAATTTTCCATTCTTTCTCTCTTGGTCTTTTCCTTTGCCTTGGAAAGACACTGATAAAGATACGTACGTGATTTTTATCACTCATATCATAAGCATTTTCTCCTTTTTAATTTTTTTACTTTCCCGTCAGTTGTTGGTATTTGAAGCGCAACCAGTTTTCAGTTTGTGTGTACGCGCAGGAGGTAATATGCAATGTCTCTTTTAATAAATGACATTTATAGACGACTTTAGCAAGCTCTGTATGTAATATAATGGTTAGGTACAGGGAACAAGGTTGGGTTTCCCATAAGTAATTTTTCTTCATGTTTACCATTCTAGTTTGGATTTGCGAAGTCTTGAAAAATATGAACAACCTTTTTTGGTAACGGTAAACTACCTTATTTTAAATTTATTGATAACCTTGGTTTTCCATTTAGTCACTCTCAATAAGCTGGTATTCTTCTCCTTTCTAGGAATACAATAAAATGAAGTGGAATTTTCTAGGCTTCTTTTCCTATTGGTCCCAAGAGCACCTTTTCCAATTATTTTCAATTCCTTGGTCTCTTCTATGAAAGAAAGTGTTGAATGGCACTGATAATTCATACCTGGTCCTAACTCTTTATAAAAATGTAAGTTTCATTGTCCTTAATTTTTCTATGGATATACGTAACTAACGTGGGGCACGAGTACATGAATGCCCGTTGGACAAACAATATTTGGAAACGACTCAACATTTTAATCCATACTCACCTACTATGAGATTCAGGGCCTCTGTAACACGGTTTTTTGGACTTTGCTCCTTATCAAAGCATCGGATGTAGCTGAAAGTTGACATATGTATATTTTACAACCACACAAATTTTGTCAGCATTATCAATAACCTAAACTCGATAGTTTTAATTTTTATAGAGTAAAAATGATCTAGCCGACGCCATGGCCAGTGATAACGAGCCAAGAGTCGAAAACATTCATTACGTAAGCAATGTAAACATCTTTTGACAAAATTTTGCCCCGCCCATCCACCAGACACCCATTCACCTTCTTCCATCGGCTCTGAAACCCATATCAGTCAAGAATGGCTAACAGGATTTGGAATTGCCCCCGTGGTTGCAAAACTGCATTTGTCTCACGACTTGCAACTTTATACAGTCAAGAAAAAGCCCGTTGCCATATTTACTATAGCCTGAATAGGTAATTATTCAGTTTCTAGTTTAAATCCAATGTTTATGGTCTGATTTGTATTTAGCGTAACATGCTTATAATACTTGTGATGTCATTCAGGCTTTTGAACATTTCCATTAACTATTCACTATGCCACCACGAGAGAAAGAAAGAGAGAGATTGTATGTAAACAGTCTTTATATAACTATTTTTGTTAAAATAATATTTTTTGTGCTAAAATCTCCATCAGACCAACGTGTGTGTGTGTGTGTGTATGTGTATGTGTATGTGTATGTGAGAGAGAGAGAGAGAGAGAGAGAGAGAGAGAGAGAGAGAGAGAGAGAGAGAGAGAGAGAGAGAGAGTGTATATATATATATATATATATATATATATATATATATATATATATATATATATATATATATATATTACTTATCAGTCACAAAACTGCACGTGACATATATTAAAGGGTAAAATCCACAGGAAACAGGAAAGGAAAAGACCAGGTACCAAGCGCTTTCGTGTATTACGTACACTTCTTCAGGGTACAAAGTGAAATAGAAAATAAAATCATACAATAAAGAAACCTACCAAAACTGAAATAAAAGCCACAAACTAGCAAAGCATCATCAATATGCTAAAATAACAAACAGTCGTTAAAAATGAATAAACAATTGTACTTTAAAATAAAATACTAATAATATAACAATCGTTAAACTAAATGTTTACATTGTACTTCCTTACAATTTCATTAACAAGATGAGTGTCTAGTTTAAAAAGACCAGAACTGAGATTTAAAATTTGATTATTAAAATATTTAATAAAAGCAGATTCAATAATATTTCTTTTAACAAGATTTTTACAAAATAAAATCTCTGAGGAGTTTTCCCAGTCAATACAGTGGTTAAAATCGTTCATGTGGACAAACAAGGCACTAGACATTTGTCCTGTCCTAACTGCATATCGATGTTGTTTAATTCGGTTGTTAAGGAATTTTCCGGTTTGACCCACATATTTCTTGTCACAACCAGTACATGGAATTATGTAAATAGAGCCACTATTACAATTTGGAGAATTATTTATTAGGACATTCTTTACCGTTCCTGAACTTTTAAAAACTAAATTTACTTTGAATATTTTCAATAAATCTTTTATATAAGCAAAGTTTTCATTGTATGGAAGTGCCAGCACATTCTCATTCTTAAAAGGTTCCCTATTCTTGTCGGAATAAAATATATGCCTAGCTTTCTGTAGAGACTTGTCAATTAAAACTTTAGGATATTTTAATTTAATTTCTATGTCATTAATTCTACGAAATTCTGCGTCTATAAATTCGGGGCTGCAAATCCTTAAAGCCCTTAAAAACATACTTGAAAAAACAGAAACTTTTACACTAGTTTGATGATTCGAATAAAAATGAATGTGGGAGCACACATTAGTAGGTTTCCTGTAAATATCAAAAACAAAGCCTCTATTATTTCTATACACTAAAACATCTAAAAATGGTAATTTGCAATGATTCTCTTCTTCAATAGTGAATTTTATGGAGTATACTAAACTATTTAACTTTTCCAAAAAAATATTTAGATTCTCATATGTAGGCCAAACACAAAAAATATCGTCAACATAACGAAACCAAAGAACCCCTTTTGGCAAAATCGCTGGCAACAGTTTGACTTCGAAAAATTCCATGTAAAGGTTACTGAATACTGGGGATAGGGGATTGCCCATTGCCATTCCAAACTCTTGTAGGTAGTACTTTCCATTAAAAACAAATTTACAGTCTTTAACACATAATTTTATCAATTCAATAATTTTGTCATAAGATAAAGGTAAAACATGCTTACTTAATTCGTCGGATAAAAATATCAATAGATCGTCAACTGGAACCTTCGTAAATAAAGACGTTACATCAAAACTTACCATTTTAAAGTTAAAATCAATGCGAGCTCTAAGCAACTTGTTAACAAAATCTGTATTATTCTTTATATGTGATTGGGATATATTTCCAACAATAGGCATAAGGACTTGCACTAACCACTTCGACAATTTGTATGAAACACTACCAACTGAACTGATTATTGGCCTGACAGGGTTATTAATCTTATGAGTTTTAATAAGACCGTACATATACGGTAATGTGGCACATTGGGAAGAAAATTGCTTAATGAGTGTATCATATCCTTTCAAGATGGATTTTAATTTCCTATTGAAATTACTATTTACAGTTTCTAAGGGATTTCCACGTACTTCAGAATAAGTTTCATTATCCGACAACAGATTATCCATCTTTCCCACATACTCATCTTTATCCATTATTACAAACACGTTAGACTTATCTGCCTTCGTAATATGCAGATCATTATCATTCTTTAACTCACTGTAACACTTTAAAAAACGCTTTGGAATGCTAGTTGATATTGGTTTTGACATAGCACCATGAACAATACCTTTACAAATGTTTACATCATCACTTGACAAATTGCCATTTCTTTCCTGATTACAAAAAGAGTTTGCGACATCGACATAATCAATATTTCCTTTAGAGAAAGAAAAACTTAAACCATAACCTAGAGCACTATAAGCATTATTTTGTAAAGGTTTACTTGACAAATTCAATACAAAATCAGGGTTACCATGCTTATTCCAATCACTGTTCTCAATCAACACTTAGTTTTCTTCTTAATCGGTTACTCACTCTTCGGCACTCTGTTCTCAGTTTTCTATAACTATAATTCATTAGCATATGTTTCCAGTTCACTGGAATAAGCATATGAAAACAACGTCGTTTTTCACTCTAAATTCGGAAAGCTTCTTGAACTTCAATTTTCGTGATTTCAATATATTTCTGTAGAATTAAGCGCTGATATTCATCAAAAGGTCTGTCAGCTAGTTTAAGGAGTCTTCGTGGGATGAACGATCGGGGCACCACATGTTCCTGTAGACAATTCTTGAGAAATCCATGACGAAGCTTCAGTTTGTGGGCTTTATTCAGGGAAGAACAGAAAGCAGTCACGACAGCAACTATGGCAGGATAGTGTGCAGAAAAGTTGTAGAGTTCACGCGTTTAGTTTAACGATTGTTATATTATTAGTATTTTATTTTAAAGTACAATTGTTTATTCATTTTTAACGACTGTTTGTTATTTTAGCATATTGATGATGCTTTGCTAGTTTGTGGCTTTAATTTCAGTTTTGGTAGGTTTCTTTATTGTATGATTTTATTTTCTATTTCACTTTGTACCCTGAAGAAGTGTACGTAATACACGAAAGCGCTTGGTACCTGGTCTTTTCCTTTCCTGTTTCCTGTGGATTTTACCCTTTTATATATATATATATATATATATATATATATATATATATATATATATATATATATATATATATATATACTGTATACTGTTTATGTGCAGTAAATATACACATATGACTGTGTGTGCATCAGAGGTATTACTTTTTCGAATCCTTCAATCTGTTAGCTGTGATTAAGTGACAACATTGTTTTAATCTCCAATAAGTCGAGTAAAATCATTGGACTCCCTATCAACGTACAGTGCAGCTTTGCTAGATCATTTCGCTGTTGTCGTGGGCATTTTGTGTAATGTTGATAAAAGGTTAATTTTAATGCAACGTGTATTGAAAATAGATTTTTGAGAAGAAATAAATTTTTTATAAAGTTAACTGGATAAGTTAGGAGAGAAAATGACGGTCTAATTTTCCATTCTTTCTCTCTTGGTCTTTTCCTTTGCCTTGGAAAGACACTGATAAAGATACGTACGTGATTTTTATCACTCATATCATAAGCATTTTCTCCTTTTTAATTTTTTTACTTTCCCGTCAGTTGTTGGTATTTGAAGCGCAACCAGTTTTCAGTTTGTGTGTACGCGCAGGAGGTAATATGCAATGTCTCTTTTAATAAATGACATTTATAGACGACTTTAGCAAGCTCTGTATGTAATATAATGGTTAGGTACAGGGAACAAGGTTGGGTTTCCCATAAGTAATTTTTCTTCATGTTTACCATTCTAGTTTGGATTTGCGAAGTCTTGAAAAATATGAACAACCTTTTTTGGTAACGGTAAACTACCTTATTTTAAATTTATTGATAACCTTGGTTTTCCATTTAGTCACTCTCAATAAGCTGGTATTCTTCTCCTTTCTAGGAATACAATAAAATGAAGTGGAATTTTCTAGGCTTCTTTTCCTATTGGTCCCAAGAGCACCTTTTCCAATTATTTTCAATTCCTTGGTCTCTTCTATGAAAGAAAGTGTTGAATGGCACTGATAATTCATACCTGGTCCTAACTCTTTATAAAAATGTAAGTTTCATTGTCCTTAATTTTTCTATGGATATACGTAACTAACGTGGGGCACGAGTACATGAATGCCCGTTGGACAAACAATATTTGGAAACGACTCAACATTTTAATCCATACTCACCTACTATGAGATTCAGGGCCTCTGTAACACGGTTTTTTGGACTTTGCTCCTTATCAAAGCATCGGATGTAGCTGAAAGTTGACATATGTATATTTTACAACCACACAAATTTTGTCAGCATTATCAATAACCTAAACTCGATAGTTTTAATTTTTATAGAGTAAAAATGATCTAGCCGACGCCATGGCCAGTGATAACGAGCCAAGAGTCGAAAACATTCATTACGTAAGCAATGTAAACATCTTTTGACAAAATTTTGCCCCGCCCATCCACCAGACACCCATTCACCTTCTTCCATCGGCTCTGAAACCCATATCAGTCAAGAATGGCTAACAGGATTTGGAATTGCCCCCGTGGTTGCAAAACTGCATTTGTCTCACGACTTGCAACTTTATACAGTCAAGAAAAAGCCCGTTGCCATATTTACTATAGCCTGAATAGGTAATTATTCAGTTTCTAGTTTAAATCCAATGTTTATGGTCTGATTTGTATTTAGCGTAACATGCTTATAATACTTGTGATGTCATTCAGGCTTTTGAACATTTCCATTAACTATTCACTATGCCACCACGAGAGAAAGAAAGAGAGAGATTGTATGTAAACAGTCTTTATATAACTATTTTTGTTAAAATAATATTTTTTGTGCTAAAATCTCCATCAGACCAACGGATCATCCGATATAATTTTTGTTCTTCTTCTTAGGCCATACGACCGTGTTGGCTATGTTTTGGGCATGACTGTATTTTGTAAATAAATCATGAATAGTTTTAGGAGTTTTATTTGTACATCTAATGGGAATTTATAGAAGTAAAGTGAACATAATTCATTTATCCTTTAAAATAATTACTACATGTAGCCAAACAAATAGTAGTAAAGATGATAATGCAATGAAGGAATGATACCATACTTTATCTTTAGCTTCAACATCGGCAATAACATACCCAGTTGCCATAATTTGTCAGCTTAATGAAATAACCTATCATCTAATGTTAAACTTAATTTCTGAGGAGGCCATGGCTTATTGCACAGTGAAAAAACATGACAAAGACTTTATGAATGGCGGAACGATACATAAATGTGGGTGGGGTATCTGTGCTAGCCTAGTAATACTACTGTAGCAGTATAGCCACAACAGTAGAATACATGAATTAAACGTTTAGGCCAACTGCTGGGATCCTTGAGGATCATTTAGCATTTCTTACAACTACTCGGGAAATGAGTTTTTATAGCCAGAATTTAAATTTTCTGATCCAACAATGTCCATGATAGCCTTCAGTGTTATCCTGAATTATAACGAGGCCAAAGTGGGTGGAGCCTCTTGAAGTCATCATTCTGACGATAATTATTGGTGAAGGTTTAAAGCCAAAATACGGTACCGGCTTTCTTTTTTTTACAGTAAATAGGTAGGTAGATAGACAATGAATAAAAATTGCTTGACATTGGATATAGCAGTTATCAAATCAAGCTGGTCTACTACGTTTTTGAAAATTACCAACTATTCCATACACTTTGTCAATCTGATTGTGACCTATAAAGTAGACTGTAATTTCTTAGGAAACTTATTTTGGGAGTTAGACAAATAATCGAAGTGTTTTTGTATTTATTAACATATTTTGTTCGTTTGTTCATTATGACAATTCTCAGTGG
Source organism: Palaemon carinicauda (assembly GCF_036898095.1). Classification (NCBI taxonomy): domain Eukaryota; kingdom Metazoa; phylum Arthropoda; class Malacostraca; order Decapoda; family Palaemonidae; genus Palaemon; species Palaemon carinicauda. Next base: position 126,709,891 of record NC_090725.1, on the reverse strand, counting down.
AGAGGTTTCAGAGTTCATAAAGGTGTACTGCTTTGCTTTTATTTACACTTTTGTGTTATTGTTGGCAGAGGTATAGCCTTCGTTACGTATAACCAATCATCGAGCCAGAAAGAGAGAAGAAATGCCGTCATAAGTTACGTAACGAGTGCGTTCGAAACCTTTTCTCTGAGTAAGTTGGCCCGTCTTCAAAAATCGTCACTTTTACTTAATAAAGTACCAAATTCATTCAACCTACGTAATGCAGAATATAGTCAAAATTTATGTGTAGATATAATGTGCATTCTGAATAAGCGTTATATTTATGAAATTCATAGAAAAAAGTTATTGCGAAAAAACTGTGTTACAGAGGCCCTGAATCTCATAGTACATCGTGTAAAATATAAGCATGGATAGAGTATTCATTGAAAAACAAAGCAAAATCCTGAAGATCTCCATCATTCCTAGAGAAAAC
>NC_090725.1:126674440-126704440 GCF_036898095.1 Palaemon carinicauda | reverse complement strand
TAGATTTAAGCGACTGAAAATAAATTAGGAAATTAATAAAGAAAGATAAATATTTCAAAATAGAAAAAAAAACAGAATCCCATAAAATGGCAAATGTAGTAACACAGGATTTGAAATACTTTCAAGACTATACACACACATGTATATATATGTATATATATATATATATATATATATATATATATATATATATATATATATATATATATATATATATCGATATATATATATATATATATATATATATATATATATATATGTGTGTGTGTGTGTGTGTATGTGTGTGTGTGCATATATGTATAATATTAAGCAATTGTATGATACATTTTTGTAGCATCACTTCCCTAATAAACATAAAATTCACAGGGCTTTAGGTAGGTAACATAAGGTCAATGTACAGTGGTAATTTTTATCATAAATGAATGCATTACTCTCTCTCTCTCTCTCTCTCTCTCTCTCTCTCTCTCTCTCTCTCTCTCTCTCTCTCTCTCTCTCTCTCTCGTGTCTTGTCTATTAGCCTGTCTGTCTGTTGGTTTGTCTCTCATACTGAAATAGCATACGTAGCAAATGAATAACTTCGTTATTAGAGCCAAAAGAGTGAAAACATGTTTTGGTCTCATGACAGACTTGAAGACATTCATTTTACGTTTCGTGTAATTTTTCTTTTACCGAACAGATTACTTTCTATCTTTCCATTTTCTTACATTAGCAGACTACCTTTATCATTGTTTTTTACAATTTCACCGGTTTCAGATATTTTTTTTTCAAAAATATCTGCACCAGCTCTTCCATTTGTCTTTATTTTATCTTTAAAATCACGGTCTTTTACCCTTTTTATATTGTTTTGTCGAATTTTTTCCTTTGCTTCATGTTTTGACAATAAGTGTTTATGCTCTTTTTTTCTCTCATTTCTTATTAAACGAAAATTATAATTTTTTCAGAGATCCATATACGAATGTTAAACGTTTTATAAAACTTTTGGAAAATTATTATAGGCCATACATTTTATACACTCACTTCTTACCCTTTTGTTCTATACGTGAATGATGTATAATGTACACTATTATAATTCTTGTTATAATTACCCATCCGTGACCATTACATTCAACCAACATCTGGCCACTTGAACAATATAGTTTTTTTTTTTTTTTTGGCCAATGTCTTGAGATATTTACAGTTCACAACATGCAGACTGGGACATCATGTCAGTTACTTATTTCATATAAAAGTTATTATGTTGATTATCATAGTTTATGACAATACTGACATTTAGTTATATAAACATTTTAATATAATGCTCATATTTAGCCTTATACATTTTGGGATATTGCTTGTATTTATTTATATATAATTCAAGACCGTGCTCAGATTGTGTTCTATATAATTCAAGACAATAATAGAATTTAGATTTATGTATTTGAAAAATTTACTCGAACTGAAATGTATATACATTAAAACAGTAATCAGATTTAGAAGTAAATAATTTACTTCAGTACTCAGATTTGGATGCATTAATTTCAGACAATACCTGAACTTGGTTATATCTAAATTTAAAGGCAGTACTCGATTAAGGACAGTACTCAGATTTGGTTATATATACTTCAAGATAAGTTTTTAAATTTGGTTATTTTGCTTGAAAATAATATTCAGATATAATTGTATATACTTAAAAAAAATGCTCAGATTTTAAGACAGTACTCAGAATTAGTTGAATATACTTCCCAGACAGTACTCAGATTTAGTTGCACATACCTCAAGATATTACTCAGATTTCTTCATATATAATTCAAGACTATACTCATATTTGATTGAATATACTTCAAGATATTACTCAGATTTGGTTGTGTCTACTTTAAGATAGTATTCAGATTTAGTTTTAACCTATATGCTGAAAGATAGTATTTAGGTTTGGTTGTATATACTTCAGGACAATACTTGGATTTGGTTTTATATGCTTTAAAGCACTACTCAGATTTAGTTGTACATATTTAAAAACATTACTCAAACTTAGCTGTATATACTACAAGATAATACTTAGATTCAGTTATATATATTTCAAAACTGTAGACTACTCTGATTTACTTGTATATACATCCAGACAGTACTCGTTGTTTGGTTTTTAATGCTTTAAACACTACTGACTTTTAGTTGTAAATTTCTCAAGATAATTTTCATATTTAGTGTTATAAAATTCGAGACAGTACTCAGTTTTGGTTGTATATACTTCAAGACAGTACTCTGATTTTGTTACATGTACGTCAGGACAGTACTCACTTGCAATAGTATATACTCCATACAAGTATTGGAGTAGCATTTACATTCCTTGTCATAGTTATCAAGTTTTTATTCAATTCTCTAAGGCGACTGTTATCAGATATCAATTCTATTCTTTTAATAGATATTTTGAATGCTTTTTCACAAGGCATTATGCTATATGTGCGTTCTCTATAACAGGTCACAAGTGTTTTATGCATGTGAGTTGTAAGGAATTGAAAATTGTATGTAAAGTTATTGTAACACCATAGCGCTACACGTATCGGGCAATATCATTGCAGTAATACGTGTATGGCTTTCACAATGAAAGAGATTATAAATACTGTATGTATACTTCAGTATTAGATTTTTTATAAACTACCTCGGGAGGCGTACAACTCTAATATATTATATCCTGAAATTGGATAGTATTCTTTCATACATTTATAGTTGATGTTCATTTGTTTGTGATGAAGTGCTTATGGAATAATCGATTGAGGACTTTAAGACTTATTAGGAAGCATGATTGAATATTAAGGATTCGCAAAAGAAAGCACTGTTACTGTAAATTTCAGGACGAGAAGTACGTGAAGTGTTTAAGACCTTGCAACCAATAAGCGATACAAGTGAATTTGCAATAGATTATTTGGAAGGTACCAACTCACAGTGTAAGTATATTAAAGGTCAGGTGAAAGTTTAGATGCATTTATGACTAGACTAAACAATAGATGCTTCATATGATTTTCTGGAATTAGAAAATTTTATAATTGATCAAGTAATTGTACAAAGCACATCAAAGGAGTTAAGAAAAAGATAATAAAAAAAAATTGCCACCTAAAAAGGTATTATAGGCCGAACTTTAGAGACATCCAAAAAGCAAAGTAACATAATAGGTAATTCAATAAGCAATCAAACGGAAAACTCTTAAATAGGTCAAGTAGAATCAAAGCTAAAAGATTATGAGTCAGAAAAGGAGCATGCTTAATAATAGTGAAAAAAAAAAGTCAAACACTAATGTTCATACAGAATCATACTTATTCACAGAAAAAAACAGATGAAAAACCTAAATAATCAAGGTGTGGTAAAAAAGATCACCTTGCTTCTAAATCAATGAAATACCCTGCTACAGGAACGACATATCGTAATTATGGAAAGAGAGATACTTTTCCAAATGTTAGTAGATTTCCTAAACAGATATACATGAATAAAATATATGTTGCAGTACTGGTGCAGGCCAAGAAAGAAATAGAGAAAATACTCTTGACCATTAGTACAAGTCATAAACTGATTTTGAGTTTCATATAAATTCTGACAACAAAGATACAAAGAAACATTTCATGGAAGAAGTGGCAATAAATGGCAAACAATGTAAAAAGTAAGTTAACACAGCAGCTGATGTATCAATTATATCTGAGAGAACAGCAAAAACCATTTTCTATTTGTTCATAGAAAGTACAGTGTCATGAAAGGTTACAGTGGTTATAGCATTAAGGTAATAGGTTCATCACAAGGAGAAGTACATATAATGAACAGAGGCTGAATAAAATGCCATTAATTGTAGTTAAAAGTAAAAGACAGACCTTGCGTTGTCTAGATTGGTTACGGTATGTTGAAGTATTTTGGAAAAGCATTTAAAAAAAAAAAAAAAAAAAAATTCCTGTGGATAATATTTAATCACAGTATTTAATCAGAGGTATTTTCAGTGTTGAAACCAAGTAATATTTCTAGAGTTTTTGCTCCCAGACCTATGGTATATGCATTGAAAAGTGTAGTTGGAACAAAAACTATGAGATTAAAAAATTACATATTTAGATTGGGCTATATCACTGGTAACTATTGTAATGGAAAATGGTCAGGTAGGTTGTATGAAGATTGCAAGGTAACATTAAATCAACAGTTTCAGGTAGCTTAGCGTCCATTGACAAATACTAAAGACATGTTTGCACATGTGTCAGGATGTACTGTAGTTTCAAAACTGGATCTTAGACGCATTCTAATAGCTTCCCATGGATAGAAAATTACAAGAATTATGAGACGTCTTGAGTATTGATTTCTTGTTCACTTGGGAATGAAGATTTATCGGAAATACATGCTGATTACTAGGTCAAAGTCAGTTGCCAGGAATTTTGTATGGAGGCCCGATAGAGACAGGGATATTGAGGTGTTGGTTAAGAGTTGTATGAATTACGTTACGTAACAAAATATCTCCAAAGCAACAAGAATACACCTATGGAAGTTGAACAGGTATGCATTGCATCAATTCTACATAGATTTTGCAGATCCACTTTAGGTAGTTTGTTCTCGATAGTAGTGGACCCATACAGTAAGTGACCTGAAGTAAATCCTACGCAGACAACAACATCAAATGCAACTACATAGATAGGCTACTTACGCCAAGTTTTGTAACACATGGTCTGCCAGAAAGGATCGTGACAGATATTGGTACACTTTTCACCTTACAAGAATTTATTGAGTGTGGGCAAGTTAATTTTGGTACTATATCTTCTCAGGTGTCAAAATTCCTTTTATCCTATAGATTTAGACCAACTGTAAACAGTACAACAGGTGGGACATCGTCAAAACTGTTGATTGGTAGAACGATGACACAGCAAATAAAACATCTACCAATTAAACTAAGTCAGCATTGTCCTCCATTACTATAAAAAAGCGGCGACGAAGATAAAAAATTCAAAACAATACTAATAGTACTTACCATTGCAGGTAAGCACAAGAGAACTATAGTTCTGATAGCATTAACTGACATTACATACACAACAAAACTAATACACTTTTCAAGGTTTTCAGGTTTATAGGCCTTTTTTTATGACGACAGGTATCGTAACGAATTCGTTTATCGCCCCTATTGATTTGTTTCCGCCAAAATGGTAACAGTGGTCAAGTTTCAAGCACATTCCATTCGTAATTACACTGATTCTACTGGATTTGTGCCAAAGTCCACCAAACGTTTAATAGAATTATAAATCTGTAAAAACATGTCTAGTCTTTCAGGTTTTCATAAATGAATTGATTCGGCGTGCGTTAAAATATTGATTACTTAATGTTTGAAATTGAAAATCTTTAAAGTTTACATTTTAATATGGATGAGTTTATAAAACAAGAAGGGGTCCTTTGATGTTATATGCAGTTTACTGAACTCATATATCGAGTGTAAATTGAGTTTACTCTCAATATATATTTTCTCATTCACGGAAAACATGTTAGGTAATTTTTTTTTACCAACGATTATATTCTTTGACGAGATTATAAAACATTTCTAGTGAAGAAGTATCACATGGTGTTACTATGATATGTTATTCAAAAAGTTTTTACTTGATGAAAGGTTTTTGATGTATATTATGTATAATAACCACGAATGGAAAAATAAAAAGACTTGATTAGAGTAAGTACTTTTGTCCATTAAGTACCTCAACAGGGAATAGACATACAGCAGTGAGGGGGGCACAAGGGGTTGAAATTGTGCGTGCATGTATGTGCATGTATATCTAAAAGTTTAACCGTAATTCTTACGGATCGCGTAATCTAGTATGCATATAAATATAAATATATATATATATATATATATATATATATATATATATATATATGTATATATATATATATACATATGTATTTATATATATATATATATATATATATACATATGTATATATATATATATACATATATATATATATATATATATATATATATAAGTATATATGTATATATATATATACATATATATATATATATATATATGTATATATATATGTATATATATATATACTATATATATATATATATATATATATATATATATATATATATATATATATATATATATATATATATATATATATATGTATATATATATATATATATATATATATATATATATATATATACATATATATGTATATATATACAATTTGATTGATACACCTGAAGCTGATGATGACCTTGATGTGCTCATGAATGAATTCAGTGTGTTTGAAGTTCAAGCTATCCCCAAAACACTAAAGAGATGGAAAGCCCCTGGATACGAGGGAATAACTACCGATATGAAACTGGCTGAAAATGAAGTGACTCCAAGAGTACTTACAAGATTATTTTGTAGAATGTGGCATGAAGAGGCAAAACATGATGAATGGGAATTAGGAGTGTTGGTGAAAATGGCAAAAAAAGGGAGACCTGATTCAATGCAATTCTTACAGAGGCATAACACTTACATTAGTTGTTATGAAAATATATGGTATGCTTATTCTAAAGAGACTGGGGAGACAGATTAATGAAAAGCTGAGAGATGAACAAGCAAGATTTAGAAACTGTACAAGTAGCACTGACCAAATTTTCCTTTTGAGACATGTTGTACAGCAATGCGTAGAATATAGAAATCCACTTTTGATGGCATTTGTGGACTATGAAAAAGTCTTTGATTGTGCGCATCGGTAAATTTTAGGGAGAGTCCTACGTTATTATGGAATTCCTGTTAGATATGTAAATTTCAATAGGTCTGTTCATGAACATAGCTAGTGCAAAGGTAATGTTAATGGAGTCTTATCATTTGAGTTTCCAGTGAACAGCGGAGTAATCCAAGGGAATGAGTTGTCACCTATGTTGTTTATCCTCATCATGGATTTTGTAATGCGTAGAACAGTCGGAGATGGTGGAGAAGGATTGGAATGGATTGGTGATAGGAATTTAGCAGACCTAAGGTATGCTGATGATGCTGTCTTTGTTAGCAGAAAACCATAAGATTTGCAATGCTTGCATATCAGAATGCATGAACTATCACACGAGATTGGGCTGAAGATAAATAGAAGAAAGGCAGAGATAATGAGAACGGAGTATGCAATGGAGGATGAAATATAATTGAAAGGAGAAAGGATTAATGAGGTCGAACCATTTTAGAATTTAGTAACAACGATCCCCATTACAGTGTCTTTAGAATTAGAGTTTAGTGAAAGATTGAAAAAAGCAAATCAGACAATGGCTACGTTATGCAAAATTGGGAAATCAAATCGTCTGAAATTATATATGAAAGTCCTACTATATATCAGTTTAGTGAGATTGGTGTTACTCTATGGACATGAGTCATGATATTATAATGAAACAATCTCCAATAGATTTAGTAGATTTGAGGACAAAGCCCTCAGAAGGATATTTGGATTTAAATGAAACTAAAAGAGATATTACTCGAGTGCCATATATGAATGAGATGATGATGAGGGGTAGATGGAGATGGTTTGGGCATGTTTTTCGCATTTTCCAAGAGAGATTAGTTCACCAAACGTTCAGCTGGGGTCCACAAGGAGCTAGAAGAGTTGGAAGGCCCAGACCTACATTGCTGAGGACTATGAAGTGTGAAGTAGGAGATGATGAATAGAGAAATATTGAATTAAAAGCTCAAGGTGGAGACGACCGGCAAAATCTAACTGAGGCCCTTTGCGTATATATATATATATATATATATATATATATATATATATATATATATATATATATATATATATATATATATATTTATATATATATACACATATACATATACAACTATATATATATATATATATATATATATATATATATATATATATATATATATATATATATATACTGTATATATATATATATATATATATATATGTATATATATATATATATATATATATATATATATATATATATATATACAGTATATATATATAAATATATATATATATATATATATATATATATATGTGTGTGTGTGTGTGTGTGTGTGTGTGGGTGCGTTTTTGGGTGTGTAATATATGTGTATTTACATGCATGCACGCACATGTACAAAGTAATGTATTGGTTTATTGATTAGTATACTACCTTTTTTTCACATGGGATTTTTTTTTCTTTTTTTTTTTTGTGTGCATAGGCCTTTCGGCTGTCGGTTATTCCAATGGGGTAACTATGATACCCGTAAGCCTCACCCATATAGACACACATGTATTAATTTTTGTAAAAACTTGTATGTTAACAAATTCAAATATTGTTATTTTCTACATACTTAGATAAATTGCTGAAAGCTATTCTCAGGTGTAATTTACGAGGCACGAAAAGTGTTAAGGCCAAGGAAATCTGCATATCTGCAGTCAGTTTTGGATGTAATGAAGGTACAGGTCAAAATTCTGATAAACAAGACGGTGAGTCGAGGGTGGAGATGAACATGACAGATGAAAAAGACTCGGAATAAGAGCAGGTGGTAGAGCCCCGCAGGTTTTGCTCCTATGGAGGGAAGTCATAAAGTTCAATTTATTATTGCTAAGACGCAATGGCATGGCCCTGTTTTGTACGGTTGCCATGGTGATTCCTAGGATGCTATGGTATGCTTGGACTCTTATTAGTTGTGTCGCACGCTACACGCTCTCTCTCTCTCTCTCTCTCTCTCTCTCTCTCTCTCTCTCTCTCTCTCTCTCTCTCTCTCTCTCTCTCTTCCCTATATTATATAAGCATACATATGCCTATAAATAAATATATATATATATATATATATATATATATATATATATATATATATATATATATATTTATATATATAAAATAAATATATATATATATATATATATATATATATATATATATATTATATATATATATTTATATATATATATATATATATATATATATATATATATATATATATATATATATAAAATAAATATATATATATATATATATATATATATATATTTATATATATAAAATATATATATATATATATATATATATGTGTGTGTGTGTATATATATATATATATATATACATATGTGTAAGTGTGTGTGTTTTTGCGCATATGTATCCCTAATTATTCACACATCAGATATATATATATATATATATATATATATATATATATATATATATATGCATGTGTGTGTGTGTACATATATTGTAAATCTATTTATGTATATACATATATATATATATATATATATATATATATATATATATATATATATATATATAAACGGCAAGCCAAACGTTTCTCTTAAGAGCGGGTGGCCTCACAGAAACACCTCGTTTTACAGTTATATAAATTTTTAATTATTGAATTGTCAACGAATCCACAGTGCAGTAGAATTTCCATAGCAATATTCACATCGGATCTCAAAACAAGAGGGAAATCGGCAATTTGGCACCAAGCCCACCGCCACCCCTCCCCTGCTCTAACACAGGTGCGATTCAATCCTAATTTTCTTGCATTTATATGCTTAATAGATATCAAGGCTCTTCCTACAAATATGTATTGCTAAACATAATTATATCCAACCCTCTTAAGGCCTTTGCGTCTTATACCAACTATAACCTCTGAATTATTCAATTCTTTCACTAATCCGTAGTTGTTTATTCATTTCACATGACCTAACCAACTCGAAATATGTTGATTGTTTAACCTACTCTAAGCTTTTTATCACGTTTAAGCATCTCCATATATTTTACCAATTCAGCTCTTTTTGCACCACATACACGAACAAACATTTCATTTAAACATCTAATAATACAGCTGATTCATAAACTTTTCCCTGACATGTTTTATATTGTTTCCACCGGACCGAACCACTTAAAAGTACCATCTTTTCCCCCGTACCCATCTTATGCTTATCCTCACATTTCTCTCTTTATTGATTCTTCTTACGCTGCATATACGACACAAACAGTCTATTCTAACAGTTTAAATAATCTTTCTTTCATTCCGAGTCAACATCTGTATTTTACATATATTAATCAGCATACCATATTTTGTGATTATCTGAAGACTTCATGCCCCATAATTTGCACCATGCACTAATTTTAGCTAGGGCTCTATTAAGGGATTCAGCAACCCCAGTTATACATTCAGGAGATGGAACTGGTGCAAAGAGAGTAGCAAGTTCATCAGTGTTTGTCCAAAGTGTTTTATAAGTTAATATTGTTTGTATATCTTCAATGGATTAACCTGAATAGTGGACAAGTCACAAAAGATTTTGTAACTCTCATAAATACTTTTCATGCGTTGTTCAATAGTTTAATTAGATAACAGCCCACAATATACGTTCACTCCTAGATATTATTGGAAGTGTATAAATAGCAGCTCAATGGATTGTTCAGTTAAGGAAATATATGCATATAAGTCTTGGTGATGTTTTATTCTTCAAGATAACTATTCGGATTTGAAATAAAACGTTCATGTTATAATATTTAGTTTCCACAAATTTCAATAATGTAAGTTGAATAGTTCTTCACTTCAACATTAGCACAACATCGTTTTAAAACAGGATGGAAAATATTATTATCAAACAGGAAAATGTTTGGATGCATCTAGAAAATCCTTAAGACACTTCCTAAAAGCTTTAGAACCACTTTTATTAGCATTCTAGACTAAAGTCAAAATGGGTAATAACAGGATATATATTTCATCCGAAATGTCATAATCCACTGTATAAATGGTAGTTGATGGTGAAGACATTAGCCTGCTTCATGCACTTGGTAACAACTAGGATCTTGAACATATTGAAGAAGCAAAAATTGATGAGAAAGCTGAAACTGAAAGAATCTAAGAATGTTTAGCCGTCAACAATTTAAAAGCCCAAAAAGATGTTGCCATAGCAGTCAAGCAAAAGGCAGAAAATCAAGGTATTCTGGAGAAGTACAGTCAATTTAACCTTTAAGGAAACCTCTGAAAGATGTGTCCACAAGCTTTATTTGGATGACGTGGACGCTAAAGAGGATTTCAAAAAGGTTATAAGAACTCATGAAGAAAACGAGAATACATTTGTTGGCTGCAGACATCAGGTACTTGAATGGATCAAGCATGCAAATGATGTCATACAGTGACAAATAGACAGAAAGTCTTCCAGCTCTCACAGCTCTTGTTATTCTTGTCACATCAATCGCTCTTAGTATAGATCTGACATCACCTGGATCTTATTTGTTTGCCAAGATATACTTGAAAGACTTACAGATCTAAAAGTAGATGGCATGTGCAGCTTCCAAAAATGTGAAGGAAATTCATTATGGAAGGCCCAGTTAGCAGATGAAAAATAGTTTCAAGGAAGGCTCAACTTGAGCAAGAAGAATCTGCAAGAAAAACATAACTGGGGCCGCTTAAGCTTGCACTAGAAAGAGAAAAGAAATGAGCAAAAGAGGATAAGGAAACGGTGGAGCTAGACATCGAGTTTGCTCAAGCTCTTACTAGAGAGGGTATTGTTACTAAAGAATATAAAGTGATGCCAATTAAACTGGTTTATCACGGACTGGATCCAATAACTCCTAACATATGAATCCATCTGCCCAACTGGACAATATGAGGAAAATCAGTTGAGATCCACCAGAGGCTTATCTCCCTCAAGAAAGACCACTTCATATATTATCTTTAGCCATATTATTGGTAGTATGTTGGCCAGGGCACAAACCACCTGTTGAAATACTACTGCTAGAGAGTTATTGGCTCCTTTTACTGTCCAGACAGTTCTAAATTTGATCCCTCTCTCTGGTCACGGCTTGTTTTTTCTTTACCTACAGATAATCTTTCCACATTTTCATCTGTCCTCATACACCTAACAACACTGAGATTACAAAATAATCCTTCTTCGCTCAAGGGGTTAACTACTGTAATGCTTTTGTTCAGTGGCTGTTTTCCTCTTGGTAAGGATGGAAGGGAGCCTTTAGCTATGGTAAGCAGCTCTTCTAGAGGGACACTCCAAAATTAAATTATTGCTCTCTAGTCTTAGGTAGTGCCATAGCCTCTGTACCAGTCTTCCACCGTCTTTGGTTAGAGTTCTCTCTCTTGATGGTACACTCAGGCACACTCTTTTATCTTACTTCTCTTCCTCTTGTTTTCTCTAAATTTTTTATAGTTTATATAGGGAGGATTTATTTCAATGTTTTTACTATCAGGGCTATAGCTTAGTTAATAATAATAATAATAATAATAATAATAATAATAATAATAATAGCTGAATGCACCTTCAATAGCAACTACACTGATGCTTTGTATACTGCATGGAGCACACAGCAAACAGTCATCTATGGTTGACATTGGGACGAGCCGAGAGAAGGTTGTAACTCAAAGACAGGATGAAACCAACTGAGTAACTTTAATACAGGAAACTCTCCTTTATATACAAAAATTCAATGCAACAGGAAATTTCCTGTTCAACCGACACCGCACCGGTTAACAGTTAACGGTGAGAAAAACAGACACATTATTTCAGGTTCAATGCAACAGGAAATTTCCTGTTCAACCGAAACGCACCGGTTAACAGTTAATGGTGAGAAAAACAGACATTTTATTTCAGGCTCTTTTTAGTGCGAGGGGAGAGCGAAGATACAAGCATATTATATACACAAAATGAAATGTCGTTACTATGTATGATCGTGTGACACACGGTTGGTACATGGCTCCCCCCCTAAGAATGACATACTGTACATGTTAAATAGGGTGCCCTGATCTAGAGAAGCAAACTGTAGGCGGGTCATCTGGCAGGAGATAAGCAGGTTTTAGACGATCAATGGAGATCCAGTCTTCTTTGCCACGAATGTTTAGTAGGAATGCTTTCAGACTGCGTCGGATCACAAGGAAAGGTCCCGTGTAAGAGGGCGTTAGCGGTGGTTTGCTGGTGTCGTTGCGCAGGAACATGTGCGTTGTAGAGTGCAAGTCTGTTGGTATGTGATGCTTCGCTGGGGTCTTGTAAGTCTGGCGGCATGGAGTAAATTTTTCTACGACATGACATATGCGCTGGAGATCGTCGAAGGAGGTTGTATTATTATAATTATAATTATTATTACTTGCTAAGCTACAACCCTAGTTGGAAAAGCAGGATGCTATAAGCCCAGGGGCTCCAACAGGGAAAATAGCCCAGTGAGGAAAGGAAAAATGGAAAAATAAAATATTTTAAGAAGAGTAATAGCATCAAAATAAATATCGCCTATATAAACAAAACAAGAGGAAGAGAATTTAAATAGAAGTGTGTGCCCGAGTGTACCCTCAAGCAAGAGAACTCTAACCCAAGACAGTGGAAGACCATGGTGACACTACCCAAGACTAGAGAAGAATGGTTTGATTTTGGAGTGTCCTTCTCCTAGAAGAGCTGCTTACCATAGCTGAAGAGTCTCTTCTACCCTTACCGAGAGGAAAGTAGCCACCGAACAATTACAGTACAGTAGTTAACACCTTGGGGGAAGAAGAATTGTTTGGTAATCATAGTGTTGTCAAGTGTATGAGGACAGAGGAGAATCTGTAAAGAATAGGCCACACTATTCGGTGTATGTGTAGGCAAGGGGAAAGAACTGTAACCAGAGAGAAGAATCCACTGTAGTACTGCCTGACCAGTCAAAGGACCCCATAACTCTCCAGCAGTAGTATCTCAATGGGCGGCAGGGACGACCAACGGGTCGTCATACACCATTTCAGCTGCCGAGACGTCGAAGGCGTCTTTAGGAGTAGTCCTTGGTCCCAGGAGGACCCAGGGAAGCTGAGTAAACCAGTTGGAATCCTTGCAGCGGGACATCAAAGCTGCTTTGAGGGTGAGATGAAAACATTCAACCATTCCATTGCCAGCGGGGTTGTAGGCAGTTTTCTGATGTAGGGTGATGTCCAGGAGATTCACTAATGATGTCAACAATTGAGAGGTGAAAGTGGTACCCCTGTTAGAAGTAATATGCTCAGGGATACCAAATCTTGCAATCCATCCTGAGAGTGAGGCTGACGTTGCAGTTTCATGGGAATGGCTTCAGGCTAACGAGTGGAGTGATCGATGACGGTGAACAGGTAACGATGTCCTTGTGATGTGAGTAGGGGGCCTACAACGTCGACGTGAATGTGGGCGAATGCTGATGTTACGTGAATGCGTGTGAATGGTGAGGATGAGGAAAGGTGCCCACTCTTGAATCCATGTGTCGATGTACTTTGGAAGTTTGGCAAGAAATACAGGTGCAGACCCAATCCTTAGCATCCTTAGAAATGCTGTGCCAAATGAACTTCGTCTTCAGCGGCTGTGCAGTAAAACGGCACTAGGGATGTGAAAGGCCGTGAATTAAATCAAACACCTGCCGGAGCATGGGAGTAGGAATCCAAAATCGAGGTCTACCAGTACTGACATCACAGAGGAGGGTGGTGTTGGAGTCTTCGAGGGGAAGTCTTCCCAACGGAGGGACGTGCAGGATGTCCTACATGCTTGATACTCTGGATCCTGTCATTGGGCTTCAGCCAAGGCGTTGTAATCCATTCCCAGTTGAACAGCAGGCGACGTGTTTCTTGACAGGGCATCGGCAATGGGACTAATTTTCCCAGGGACGTATTGAAGGGTGCAATTGCATTCAGCCACGGTGTTGACGGGCAGACCAGGCATCAGACTGTCGAGTGAAGGCCTGCACCAGAGGCATATGGTCTGTGCGAATGACGAAGGGCGTACCTTCTAAGAAATGGCAAAAGTGATGGACAGCCAAGTGCACAGCCAGAAATTCGCGATCGAAGGTAGAATAACCCGATTCTGCCTTGGACAGTTTTCTGCTGAAGAAGGCCAATGGGCGGGGCGAGCCTTTGACCACCTGCTCAAGTATTGCACCAATAGTGATGTCGCTGGCATTGGTGGAGAGGAGAGCGGGATGTGGGATAGGAAAAGTGAGAGCTGCAGCAGTTGATAAGGCCTTCTTTGCATTGCTGAAGGCCACTTCTTGAAGGGGACCCCATTTCAGGTCCTTTGGCTTGCCCTTGAGGGAGGCGTAGAGGCGAGCAAGAGTGGCTGCAATGGCTGGCAGAAAACGGTGATAATAGTTGATCATGCCCAAGAATTCCCGCAGAGCTTTGACGGTCAAGAGCACAGGGAAGTCCTGAACGGCTACTACCTTCTCAGGGAGGGGATGGACTCCTTCAGGAGTGATGCGGTTCCCTAAGAATGACACTTCGTTGTCGTACCGGACTACAAGGCCGTTTTGTTGCAGGCGGTCGAGCACGATGAGCAGGTGACGGAGGTGTTCCTCTTTTGAGGAGAACACAAGTATGTCGTCCACATAACATACATAGAAGGGGAGGTCCCGTAAGATGCCATCCACGAGATGTTGAAACGTGGCCCCAGCATTACGAAGGCCAAAACAGGAGTAATCGAAGGTGTATGTACCAAACTGAGTGGCGATGTTTTCTGGGTTCATAGGCACCTGATAATACCCCTTCAGGAGGTTGAGCGTAGAAAATACCTTTGCTTTGTGCAGGTAGGAGGTCACGTCGGCGATGTTTGGGAGGGGGTAGTGATCTGGTTCTGTTTGCATGTTCAGGCGCCTGTAATCCTGGCATGGACGGAGGGAGCCGTCTTTCTTCAGAACGATGTGTAAGGGTGACGACCATGGGCTGGAGGATTTTTGGCAAAGGCCCATTTCCTTCATTTCGGCGAACGTCTGTTTGGCGGCTGCCAATTGTTCCGGTGCCAGACGTCTTAATTTTGCTAAGACTGGGGGTCCCATCGTCTTGATATGGTGATAAATACCGTGCTTGGCAGGAACCGTGGGCGTTTGGCGAAGTTCTGGACGGAAAACTTCCGGGTACGGCGTGAGGAGGTGGGCGTAGTCATCCGTGGGTGTGTTGATGTGGAGAGCAAGGTTGGAGGGGTCGGGTTGAAGAGGTGTCGACAAGTACGAGTCTGCATTGTCCCATCGTCGGTGGGCGACATTGACCAGAAGTTGGAAATGAGAGAGGAAATCTGCACTGAGGATTGGCAATGTGACATCAGCAACGAGAAACTTCCAATTAAATTTACCGTTTCCAAACGATAATGTGAGGTTCTCGTAACCGTAGGTGGGTATCGCAGATCCGTTGGCAGCTACCAAGCGGACGTCGGCACACATAGACAGACTACGTCGAGTCCTGAAGAGTTCCCTTGGCAAAAGAGAACGACAAACACCCGTGTCTACCAAAAATCGCACGCACATTCCTGCATCATGTAAAAAAAGAAAAAATAGAAACACGGGAGGCCACCGGCACGAGCGATGGCCTACTTACACGTTTTTTGGCTTCTGACAATCCTTGGCACATTTCTTTGCGGTTGCCCTGAATCTGTTGTGAGAGGTAGTAAGTGGCTGTAGAAGTCGTTGGTTGGGCGCGAGCGAGTGGTGGGTGGTTTGTGGCTTTGTTGCCGCTTCGGCACGTCACGGAGTAGGCGTGTATGTCCTACGGCATTCACATCAGCTTCGGTTGATGTTAAATAGGCGTTCTCTTCATCAGGAGTGGAGGCGTTGATGGAGGTCTTGAAGTAGCTGTCCATAAGGGCGTCGGCTTTGGTCATCAAGTCCTTTATGGGTAAACTATCGACATCGGGTATGGCAGCGCGTACAGGTTCGGGTAAACAGCGTATCCAAATTGCACGAAGTAGGTTCACGTCATGAGGAGAGCCGTCTGTGGCAGGTTGCAGGCGAGCGATACTGGTCATTTCCCTGAGGGCGAGCAAAGCCCTTTGGTCCCCCAACAGTTGTTGAGAGAGCTGAAAAAGCTTTGCTATAGGGGTGGCTGGCGACTGCGAGTACTGCCGCAGAAGGTATGTTTTGAGGGCGTCATATGCTATTGTGGTGTCTCCTTGTTCACAAAGCTAGTCGGATATTTCCGGGAAGGTGTCCTCGGGTATCACCTCGAGAACATAATCTACTTTGGCTGGCGAATGACCAAAGTTTCAATGGGGCAGCCACAGCGCCAACTTCCGTAGAGTCTGCCATAGTACCAACGATGGAGGAGCGAGGGGGGTTGGAAGGCGGGAGGAGCGAGTTGACTTCCGGGGTCACCAATGTGACGAGCCGAGAGAAAGTTGTGACTCAAAGACAGGATGTGAACTAAATTCTTATCAAGGAGACACCAAAAACACTGGTAAAAACTATAGGCACCAAGGAAACACATAAAATAATTAATTTGTATATTAACAATATACTAACAAATAGAGAACTTCCCTTAAGTAAACATAAGCAACTTAAATAAACTATTAGAGGCTCTCAATAACTGCCCGAGGTCCTGAAGTAATTACAGCTAGATGCGAAGTAGTGGGTATAACACAATGTCTCCATTCAGTTCGGTAATCACCTGTAAATTTCGATAGGTCATCAATTAAAATTACCAAGCAGAACTAAAGGTTATGAAAATGGCCTATCATTCCTGGCTTACCAGTCAATTACACATTTAATCAATTTGACATAAAATGGCTATTGACTAACCTAGAACAATCGAATAATGTTGACTGGATACTCCCTAAAGGATAAACAATTGCTAACGTTAACCTGGATATATGCCAAGACACAAGACACTTAAATTTGGCTCATAGATGATTACATATATATTAAAGACATGCAAGGCCTTACTTAAGAAATAGCTTTCCTAAGCTGGAATTTACAAAGGGCTTGACTTGAGACCCACTCTCTAGTTGACCCTTACCTGTAATTAATTCCAGAGCGGCAAATGGCAATATTAAGAGGTTATGTTCTGGCTCTTGATCAAGCCTCTTGACACGACGAGGACGAGCGTTGTAGAACTTCATCAAATCACGGCACTTTGTTCAACATGGTAGGTCACTCCCAAGGATCAATCTACACCACGATCATGGCTGGTACATAGGGCTTTTAAAAGTAGGAGAAAATCTTATCCATCAAAGTCCTAGTGATAAAAGCACAAGGTTAAAATCTCCTACGAGAGTGTGGCTTCCGAGTCGGAGACAATTCGTTGCCAGACTGCTTCGGCTAACTAAGTCAGTCCCGAAGTAAACATTTTTTCCCGATAACAACGGGTAACAGGTTAAAGGGTCTATTTAAAAGTGGGTCAAGGGTAATTACATAAGGGAAAAGTAATTAATATAAATTAACCAATTTACATATCTTATGTCTTAACATATGAAAGACGTTAATAATATACTAAAATTTAATTTCTTTTAGTCCACCACCAGCGATGCAACTTTTTTAGTACAAAAAATTGCATCTAAAAATATAAACAATGCACTAACATTTCACTCTGTTAAAATCTCCCTGGTCTTCTGCTCACTAACTATAGCAGCCTTTCTTTTGACATGGGGAGGCTCTGATAAAAGTTTAACTGAATCATTAGTCGACGAAAGTTCCGAATCATCTAATCTTTCAAGAAAAGGAACTAGTGTTGTAATGTGTCTTTTAACGACTTCCCTAGTAGAACCCTTTTGTATCGATGCTCCTGTAACTTCACCGATACTGTTATATTGCAATTCTTTCACCAAACCCATAGGATAATTGTTAGGTTTTGTGTGCACCTCTTTCAGTAGGACAATATCCCCAATTTTAATACCCCTCTGTGTAATAGGTCGGTATCTATCCTTTTTATCAACAGCTTGGTCAATCAGTGTACCCAAAAACTCGTTATGATATTTTGATAACAGATTATTTCTGACTTTCCTTAATTTCATATACTCATCTTTAACCTGTTGGGGATTTACACAAGGTTGCCAGTCAGGATCCTCATCTGGTATACCCTGTAATTCTGGAAGGAGGTTCATGGAAGTCAGTTCATAGCCCTTAACTAACTGTTCAGGTGTAATTGGTTCAGGTATAAAGTCTAAATCTTCTTCTCTAAGGGATTCCTTAAAGGCTATAGGTCTCCTATTAACAAGGTGAACAGTGTGGCAAACAATAAATTCAAAGTCATCATAAGATAAAACAAGATTTTTTATACTTCCAAACAACAATCTTTTAACCTGTTTGACACAAACTTCAACAAGAGATCCAAGCTTACTGCATCCTTTAAAATATTGCTGAAACTGTATAGGGCGAATATTGTTTTCTTCAAAATATAACTGACTAGCATGATCACTTAAAAAGTTCTGCATCACATTAGCCCCAGCTACAAGCTGTGTCCCCATATCACTGACGCATAATTCAGGGATTCCATAATCAAAACAATGCAGCTGGAAAGATCGCAAGAATTCTTTTACACCAAGATCCTTGCAAATTTTAAGATTCACTGCCCTACTCCAAGTACATGTAATGCATAATAACCACACTTTTTGAGTTTCATTATTCTTCCTAACATGGAAAGGACCCATATGATCAATGAAAACATTAGCAAATGGCTTGGATGGTAAATTAGACCTGAATTCCCTATATGAATTCTGACTAAGTTTGAAAGTTCTATTACAAAAACGCCTACAATGCACACATTGTTTTAATGCTTTTTTGATGGTCGAAAAATGCCTAGGGATATGAAATTGTCGTCGTATTTCAGCTAGAACTGAATAATATCCTGCATGAAACAGATTGAAATGAACATCCAAAATAATTAGCTTCGTCAAAGCACTGTCTCTCTAATAAAATAGGAAAACCATTATTGCTAAACCATTTCTTAAATTTGCTTTTAACCCTAAGAATACCATTTTCATCCATGAATATATTAAGCTGAGTAATGAGGTTAGGAATGGCCTTCAGATTAAAACTATTCTTATTTTGAAAGTAAGCAAAGATCTCTGGAAACCACTTCCTTTGCTCTGTTATAACAACTCTCTTACTAGCTTCTGCAAAGAGATTAGTGTTGGTATCAGATGAGGTTTGAGAACATATACCTGCCTTTGACTTCCAGTTTCTTATTCCTACTAGTATTCTTCGATAAATCAGAATCAACTTACGAAAGCTGGAATAATTGCAGGGATCAATAACATATTCAGGAAAACCTGTTAAGGAAGAAAAAGTAGTTTGAGAAAGTTCTGCCCCTAAAGGTGCATTCAACTTTGAGAGGTACCCAGAGTCTGTGACAGTCATGGGATTTGGAATAATAAAAGTCATGTCATGTTCCACACCAGGGAGGTCATCCAACTTCTTGCCTGGACCGACGAGAAAATTAGTTTTATACAACTGCTTATGTGAGAGGCATCTAGTAACACAGTCGGCCGGATTCTCTTTCCCTGAAATGAAACAGAATCTTATTGGAAATCGTTGACACAATTTTTGAATATTACCAATTCTATTCATTACGAAAGTTGAACACCTTTGCATTTTATCCAGTTTCTGGGAGGAAGAATTAAGCCAGTGTAGGGCACAAAGAGAATCAGCATAGAGAACCATTTCTACTATGTTAACAGGTTTCAGGCAAGAAGGTCCAGAGATATCTCTTTGCAGTTCCACGAGAGTTTCGACACCCAAAACAATGGCATTTAACTCTAATGAAGGAATTGACTTATTCTTCAGCTGAGTGTTAATCATACGGTTCTTAGCTTGAACAAAACTCACCTTACCAGATTCAACGTGCTGCAAAAAAATTACTGAACCATATAAGTCGTGACTAGCATCAGTATAAGCCATAAGCTTATAAGTACCATTCCTTGGTCCGACATATCTACCTATCTTAATGGGAGGAGAAGCATTAGCTTGTTTACATATATTTCCCCATTCACGTTGAAGCTCTAATGGCAACAATGCATCCCAACCAAGGTTTTTATTGCACTGAAGCCTGTGCATAAACAAACGGCTTCTGTTTAAAATAGGCATGTTAAAGCCATATATGTCAAATTGAGAAGCAATTGTTCCTAAAACAGCACGTTTAGTGGTGGCCTTGCCATCAAGGCAAATAGGCTTTGTAAATATTTCATCTCTTACTCTGTCCCATGCAAGACCAAACAACTTTGTAGTTTCAGGGGTCTGAGTTTTCATGTCTTCATCTATCTTAATTTGTAAGGAATTATCATTAGTGATAATCTGCTGAACCTCGAATTTGTACGGAGCAAAAATGCGAGGCAGCTCATTATAAGCCCATTCTAAAGACTCTCCAGTTTCCATGGTAATTGCACCATTATCCATATACAGCAAGGTATACATTAAATGTTTTAATTCTGACAAATCTTTATCCTTTTCTTCCTTAAAAGCTAAAATATAATATAAGGAAAGCATTAACAAAAACGGGCTACAACGCAACCCAAAACTCAGCCTCACATTACGATAAGCAACAACAGAAAAGTCCCCAGCTTTAACATTTTTATACCAAAGAAACAGCAATTTTGACTGATCAGATTCACTTAATGAAAGCATATTGAATGCTTTTTTCAAGTCATAGATAAGCAATTTCTGACCGAACCTTAAATGAAGAAAAGCTGAAGATAGCTTTTGGTTCAATGTGGGACCTGGATGCATACACTGGTTGAGAGAGAGGCTTAGTTTCTTATTTTTCTCATTCTCTCTCAAATTGGATAAAAAGACTACACGACACTTAGTCGTCTCCCTCTCAGGCTTAAAAATTCCCATGTGAGGAAGAAAAGCATAATCTGGGTGCAGGGCTTTATATTGTTCAAGATCATGAATAGGTTTTATTATACCAGCTGCTATTTGATCCTTAATAGTCTGATCCATTAAATGTAAATAACCCACATTATTTTTAAGCTTCCTAAAATTAGACTTCAAAATTACCTCTGCTAAATGTTCATTTTTCGATAGCAAGTGTGATACCTCACCATTCCAAAGTAAGGGAACTCGAATCCTACCATCTACTTCTCTAGATATATTATTAAAAGTATAATCAACTAACTGCTTATTCAGTTCTACAGTCTCTTCCTCATAAATAGTTTGGTCATAATTAATGAATTTAGGGCATTCAAGCTCCAATATTTCATTTGTTGCCTTTTGTAGTTTACACTCCATAAGCTTTCCCTTGTCATTCAAAACCGAAAAATTACTACTAACTTTCAAAGTATCATAGTGAAGGTCATGAACCTCATCATCCAAAGTAGGTATGATAGAATCTGCAACAAATAACGAGTGAGTGTGGACACTTACTAAAGACTCCACACTAGGTGGACTAGGAATACTAGCACTAACAGACATCGAATGACATGGCAAAAAATCTATATTATCGATCAATCTTTGAACATTGCCTACCAACATAACGCCCATTGGGGAATCTACATATACTGACAGAGTACCCTTTCCAAACAGGACGTCTTTACTTGGAATACAATAAGCAGCATCAGAACCAAGCAGAAATTCAATATCCTTTACTTCCCGGATATTTGAATGAAGACCCCCATCAGCAAATGAAAACCCTTTATCTAGAAAACCCTTCACTGCCGTGCCGAGCATCGGCAAATTCAACTTAATCTTTATTTCAGGAATAACCATGGCTGGAATCTTATAACGACCATTTCCTAGTGTAATAGGCACCTGAACTACCTTGCTCCGATAAGTTTTAACACCATTGAAACCATGAATTGTAAGATTAACATTATTTCTGATAGTTTCAAAGTCATAAGTATCAGCTAATTTCTGTGAAACAAAAGTACTTTGAGACCCACTGTCTTTTATACCCCTATACAAGCGCTCTTGTCCAACAATGCCAAAAGTGAAAGTAGGAAGAACAGAGTCACTAACGAAATTTGAGAACACTGTAACCCCATTATTTGTTTCTGTGCTTGCTATAGCTTCTTCACTTTTCTTACAATCAGATGAATTATCTTTGTTACACAGAAAAGAAAAATGCCAGCCAAAACATTTAAAACACTTTTGTTTAAACCTAAAATTACATTTAGCAGTGGGATGCGAAAAACTAGCACATTTCAAACAGCCTTTAAAATACTTCAATTTATCTACTTTAGACTGAGGAGTAGGAAATTTAGTACATTTATATAGTAAATGATTAAAATCTTTACCATGAACCTTAGAACATAACGAACAACTAGGTAGGACTTTATTCTTAGGAGAATGCACTTTAACTGCCAAACTAGCAAAACTATCAGCATTTTCAGCACTACCATTGCATGATAAGGAATGCTTTGAAGGCGTAACATTTGACACTTTTCTCGAGTTTTCATACCTCTCGCAAGCTACAAAAAAGTTATCCAAAATCTCCGTAATTGAAGGAGAAGTCTTATTAGTAATTTGCACTAACTCTTTCCTAAATTCATCATTCAAACCTAGCCAAGCAAAATAAGTCAAAAAATCATCAGAGGACATTTGTAAAACCTTAGTAGACTCACATAAATTCCTTAACCTAGATACATAATTAAATGGGTCATCACCTGGATTTAGTTTCAACTCTGTTAGTTTCTTTACGGTGGAAGACTTCCTAACTTCTTCCGAAGCAAAAGCTTTAATCAAGAGCGATTTAGCATCTTGGTAACTCTGTTTATCTGCTTCAAGAGAATTCAGCAAAACCTTAGCCCGACCTTCAACTTGCTGTTTAAGCAAAAGTAACAAATCCCTATCGGGATATTTATAAACACCAGTAGTAGCCTCAAATTCTACAAAAAACTGTAAGAGATCCTCATTTTCCTTGCTACTAAATTTTGGGAGGGGCGCTGTTGGCTGCTTTAATAAACTAAGAGCTGTGTCCGTGACACTACGGGAAGGAGAAACTTCAAGTAAAGGCAAACATCTCTCTATCTTCTCTAAATAATCAATACAACCCAAACATTCCTCTTCTAATTCGAGTTCTGTAACTGCGCTATCCTCAAACTTTAAATTTTGAATTTTAGAATCCAAGTCTAACAAACCCTTCTGGTAACTTAACAGGAGACACTTTTCCGATATTTTCCGGGATGCAGTAAAATTTGCATAGGACCCCAATTTATTAAAGGCATCAGTTACTTTCTTACGAATAACCTTTCTCTGAGTAATAAGCAATTTTAAATTTGACATTATATCTTACTTGACAAAAAATCACCAACAACAAAGATCGTTAATAGAAAACCCGTGGGAGTGAGCTACAGCTAAACTAGTACAACCTAATTTTGAGAGCCTCTTAATTAATTACCTAACATGCAACTGTCCTGTCACGGTCGCCATGAACTAAATTCTTATCAAGGAGACACCAAAAACACTGGTAAAAACTATAGGCACCAAGGAAACACATAAAATAATTAATTTGTATATTAACAATATACTAACAAATAGAGAACTTCCCTTAAGTAAACATAAGCAACTTAAATAAACTATTAGAGGCTCTCAATAACTGCCCGAGGTCCTGAAGTAATTACAGCTAGATGCGAAGTAGTGGGTATAACACAATGTCTCCATTCAGTTCGGTAATCACCTGTAAATTTCGATAGGTCATCAATTAAAATTACCAAGCAGAACTAAAGGTTATGAAAATGGCCTATCATTCCTGGCTTACCAGTCAATTACACATTTAATCAATTTGACATAAAATGGCTATTGACTAACCTAGAACAATCGAATAATGTTGACTGGATACTCCCTAAAGGATAAACAATTGCTAACGTTAACCTGGATATATGCCAAGACACAAGACACTTAAATTTGGCTCATAGATGATTACATATATATTAAAGACATGCAAGGCCTTACTTAAGAAATAGCTTTCCTAAGCTGGAATTTACAAAGGGCTTGACTTGAGACCCACTCTCTAGTTGACCCTTACCTGTAATTAATTCCAGAGCGGCAAATGGCAATATTAAGAGGTTATGTTCTGGCTCTTGATCAAGCCTCTTGACACGACGAGGACGAGCGTTGTAGAACTTCATCAAATCACGGCACTTTGTTCAACATGGTAGGTCACTCCCAAGGATCAATCTACACCACGATCATGGCTGGTACATAGGGCTTTTAAAAGTAGGAGAAAATCTTATCCATCAAAGTCCTAGTGATAAAAGCACAAGGTTAAAATCTCCTACGAGAGTGTGGCTTCCGAGTCGGAGACAATTCGTTGCCAGACTGCTTCGGCTAACTAAGTCAGTCCCGAAGTAAACATTTTTTCCCGATAACAACGGGTAACAGGTTAAAGGGTCTATTTAAAAGTGGGTCAAGGGTAATTACATAAGGGAAAAGTAATTAATATAAATTAACCAATTTACATATCTTATGTCTTAACATATGAAAGACGTTAATAATATACTAAAATTTAATTTCTTTTAGGATGAAACCAACTGAGTAACTTTATTACAGAAAACTCTCCTTTATATACACAAACTCAATGCAATACGAAATTCCCTGTTCAACCGACACCGCACCGATTAACAGTTAACGTTGAGAAAAACAGACACATTATTTCAGGTTCAATGCAACAGGAAATTTCCTGTTCAACCGACACCGCACCGGTTAACAGTTAACGGTGAGAAAAATAGACATGTTATTTCATGTTCTTTTTAGTGCGAGGGGAGAGCGGAGATACAAGCATAATATATACACAAAATGAAATGTCGTTACTATGTACGATCGTGTGACACATGGTTGGTACAACTTCAATAGAAACAATGCAGTAAGTCTGCTGAAGAAATTTGAAGAAATAAAGAAAGTCAATTACTTCATAACCAAAATCCATGAGAGGATATTCTGTCAGTTAAACCTCATCTGAGAAAGGTGTCAGTAAACATCCAAAGCATAAACCCTCTCTGAAGATTGGACTCATTGCTGGCAATTGTCTTGCAGCCTTTCAACCAATCAGAGTCATACCAGCTGAGTAAAATGGATTATTATCAGCGCAGCTCAATCATCATTGACCCATCAATGAACCTGTGTAAGTTACAATTAATGATAACAAATAAGTCAGTTGCAATAGGATATTATTACGGGAAGTAAAGCGAGTTAAAGAATGCGTAACTCCATTCGAAATGAACTTCAGTGATAAAAGGGAAAGGAAGCTTGTCAGAAGAAAGAGAGTACTCACAGGAAAACTTGAAATTCATTTCTTTAGCGAAGAAGCAGCAACATTTAACATATGGTCATTTAGATATTCACTTGCCATTTATGTACAGTACTTAAGTTGATCTTCTTCCCACCGTCATCGCTACATGAAGGGATCGGTTGCTGATGCGCCCTCTCCAATGCCTTCCGTCAAAAGCATGCTCTTCCAACAAACCTCGTCTCTCCAGATTATCATTCACCTTATCTCGCCATCTAATTCTCTGCCTCCCTCATGATATTCTCCCCATAACAGGTTCTTCCCAAGCCCTCCTCTCTCCCTCCCCACTATCCACCTACAACACATGCCCACTCCATCTCAGTCGTGAAACTCTTATCATCTTTGTAATCTTTATTACACCTGCCATTCTTCTTTCTTATTTCAAAATTTTCAAATCTTTCAAGAAGTGATATTCCCATAATCCACCTCAGTGCTCTTGTTTCTGTTCTCTCAAGCTTTACTTCCTCTTTTCGTCTTAAAGCCCAAGTTTCTGATCCATAATTAACACTGGTCTTATTACTGTGCTATAGATCTTGACTTTCACCTTGATTGGCATTTTCTTATCACATACCATTCCTGCTTCCTCCCTCCACTTTCCCTATTCTGCTTTTATCCTATTCTCAACTTCAGCCTCACATCCTCCCTCCTGATTTATAGTAGATCCTAACTATCTAAACTGTTCCACCTATTTTATAAGTACTCTACTTTCGTGTATAGCTATCCTGTCCCTACCTTCCTTACTGCTCACCATAGCTTCAATCTTATCCACATTTCCCATCAAACCACCCTTTCTCAAGTCTCTTGCCACTCTACCACCCTTCCCTATAATTCTTCCTCATTCAGCAGTAATTATCAAATCACCTGCATATAGCAACTACCATAGCTTTTCATTTCTGATTCCTTCACTTAACACATCCAAGACCAACAAAAATAAAAACGGGCGTAATGTTGATCCATGGTGTAATCCAACACTAACCTGAAAGGTTTCTGTTTTGCCAACAACTGTTATTACTTTGGTCCTTGTCATTATGTCATCTCTTCCATCCTAACCATTTTCCCCCAGACTTAACTTTTCCTCAAGCACCAAAACATCACTTCTCTTAGTGTTCTATTATACGCCTTCTTTAAATCTACAGAAGCACAGAGGAGCTTCTGATTTCCCTATAGTCTATTTTCCTGTAACTGCCTTACTATAAAGATGGCATCACTGTCCCTCTCCCCCACATGAATCTGTACTGCTAGTACCCTATCTTCACCATCTCTCTCAGCCTCTCATCTAGTACCATCTTTAAACCTTTTAAACCATGCTCTCTTAGTTTAATTCCACGTAATTACAGCATTCCATGATGTCACCTTTCTGCTTAAATATAGATGCCATTAGAGATTAGACTCTCCTTCCAGTCTTTACTCACTATTTTCTCTTCTCATAGCACTCTCAATAATTCCAGCCTCCAGCATTTTTCCCCAGTATCTTGACCATATCAATTTTAGACTCAGATGGGCCTGGTGTTTTGGCATTCTTTAACTTACTCAATGACTGCTTCAATTGATTATTCTGTATATGCATTACTGGCCCCTCCACTCTTTGTCCTTCTCCTAGCTCTTCTTTCTCATTTTCAGCATTTAATGGTTGCCCCTAATATCATTTCCATCTCCTCCTAATATTATCATTCCTATGCAACATATTGTCATCTCTATACCTGATGACTACCAGTTGCCCCAAATCCTTTCTTTGCCTTTTCCTCAAGTTTGAAATCTTATAGATATCCTTTTCTTCTTCCTTTGTTCCTAGCCTTTCATTTAATTGCTCTACCACTCTTCCAGTAGTTCTACCTACTTTCCTCTTAGGATCTTTTTCCTCTTCTGTGTACTATTCCTCGGATCCCTGTGCCTGCCTTACTTTCCAGTCCTTGAATGCCTATGATTTTATTTTAACTGATTCTTGCACCTCTCTGTTCCACCACCAATTTTCTCCTTTTGACACTCCATATACGCTGGTTCTTCCCACTAATTCATCTGTTCCTCCTACTCATATTTCTTCCATACCCAACCAGATATTTTTCACTCTGTTACCCTGTTCAATCTCTAAGTTCAGCCTTACCAGTCGTCTCTCGCTCACAAGTCTCCTAAATTACTCGCACTTTTCTCCTTCAAGGTCACAAACCTTGATTATAGATATGCTCTTTCTCTTCTTGTTTTTTTTTACCCCTCATTTTAAAATCCATCACTACCAACCTATGTTGTTTAACACATGCTTCCCCAAAATCACTTTTCATTTCATCCCATTTTTCTTGTCTTCTTCTCTAACCAATATGAAATCTATTTGGATGTCAGCAACTAAATCCATCCCCTCCACAGATCAGAGTCACATAAGAAGAAAATGCTGCACAAGGAAAAATACTGCAGAGATTGTTACATTTGTCAATAACTGGCTAAAGAAAGGCTATGCACAACAGTTACCAACAGGTGCTGCTAATGAGGAAGGCCCTATGGAGCCTACCACTAAAAAAAACCAGATAAAATAAGAGTAGTACTAAACTGCAGTGCCAAATTCAATGGATATTCTATGAATGAATGGTTTCTGCAGGTCCCTGATCTTGCAAATTTCCTAGTTGGTGTGTTAACCCAGTTTGGAGAAGAAAAAATTGCATCATCAACATGACTACGGTTCTTGTGGTCGCCTGATGCTGACTTACAGTAAGAGTTACAAGAATACCAGATGACTGTAAACATATTTGGAGCATTTTCATCTGCTAGTGTTTCCAAGTTTGTAATGAAGTAAACAGAACGCAATGCAGAGGAGTGTGGATTACTAGTTGCCAACACTATAAGGAGAACTTTCTATGTAGAGGGTTGCCATAAGCAATGTTTGGTGCTGAGAAATAGACGTTACATCAATACAATCTCAAGCAACTTGAATATATTTCTTGTTTGCAGAACATTATGGGCCTCACTAGGAAAGATCGGATTCTACACTCAAAGATTCTGGAACAAATAGGGGACACAAGCATATGAGCGATGCTCACCAACACCAACTAAACTGGCTTGGAAAAGTGCCTGACGAACGGCTATTAAAACTAAGTCGTCCCCCTAAGAAGAGATACAAAGACCTAGCCAAGCCAACGTTGAAGAAATCTAACAATCCACTAACTAAACAGAAAACCTGAATTTGAGCCTCAGTCTAACATATTAAAAAAGAAAGATATACACTTTCTCTTTATGAAGTTGAATGGAGCAGCACATCCCTGCCCCATCTTTTCATCTATCCCAATTGTCCTCCAATTGTGAAGGATTATTTTTTTGTTTTATTTTAAACAATGATGTTTTATTTTGGTTTTTCAAATCCTTCATAGAGAGAGAGAGAGAGAGAGAGAGAGAGAGAGAGAGAGAGAGAGAGAGAGAGAGAGAGAGAGAGAGAGAGAGAGAGAGAGTGTGTGTTTTTAATGATTGTTTGTAGCGAGAAAGACTGTCGGAGTAACTGAAGGTTTGTCAGATTACACTTTTTTTCTGGTTAGATAATAAAAGACGGTAGCAAATGCCTTGAGTGATTGGTTTGTTTGAGGATTTTTACTTTGACTGCCAAAATAACAATATTTTCATGCTGGATTTATTCATTACAATCACTAATGGAAGTGTTATTATTATCTATCTTCCTCCTTTTGCCTGCTTTTTCTGAATGCAGACAGTTGACTTTTCCTTTCTCTGTTTATGAATGGGGAACTTGGTACTAGACAATAAGAAACACAATTACGATTCTGGACAGTTTGTGCTGAGAACATTGATTTTGATAAGGATGGCTTAGATTGAATAAGCAATGGGATTAGACTGTTCTGGGAAATGTTGATGTTGAAGATAATGAACCATACTGCGAAGAATGTGTAATTATTCGGAATGTAACTTGTTTTATGTCAGCCAAGCATCTACAGGGATTGCTATCAGATTTTAAACAGCAAAAGATGGCCGTCGCTAGGGGATCTGTTAATAATGCTTTGAACCCAACTGGCTAGGATTAAGTCGAAGAATCGGCTAGTCGACTATACCCAAAAATATTTTCGAATCCGATTTAATTGCTTGTACCAAATGTCCCAATTTAAACCTAAGTCCTTGTCTGTTTTTTTTCTAAATAT
>NC_090725.1:126654440-126659440 GCF_036898095.1 Palaemon carinicauda | reverse complement strand
CATTATTATTATTATTATTATTATTATTATTATTATTATTATTATTATTATTATTATTTATTATTATTATTATTATTATTATCATTATCATTTTACCTCGTAAGCCTTTAAACGAGAAGCTAAGTTGAAGCCTGGCAGTTAAATATGGTAAACGATTTCCTTGAATTTTGGGGAATAATGTCCATTTACAGCACCTGCCAAGTAACTTCGAAATGTTGACACAAGAAACTTCAATGCGGCAAAGAATTTACTTGGAATTTACTGTATGTTCATCGCATGAAGTTTTTCTTCATAGGGACTAGAAATGGCGAGGCAAAACTTGATTAGAGAAACAAAAGAATTTATACTTCCCAAGTAATTCAGTGTGCAGAAAAAACTAGTAGGAATAAACAATTCTGATTAGAAGACATAAAAATTTTAATGTGTTTACTCAATTGAACTGAATTATCAAAATGATCAGTAACTTACACTTTTAGAGGACAATGTCTCTTCACTCAGTATATGTTGAAGTTTGGGAACTATTACTTAGATACACGTTGATGTGTAATTTAAGCGTACAACTATTCATTATGTACATTGACATCTATCTATTTTCTTTCATATAGGCTCTATCCATGATATTAATATATGCTGCAGAATAGAAAGGAGTGAAAGAAAAAGAAATAAGATTGAAGGTAGGGTGAAATTCGCATGGTGATATAATTGGGTCTTTATTGCGATATAGATTTTGCATTGTTAGATGAACCTTTGCGAATTTCATTATCGGGTAAAATTGCCGTAATCAAATGAAGTTTAGATATGCAGTATTTTTATATCCTCACTTTCAAGACTCTTTCTTATTTTCTCTTGAGGGAGACGACACCAATATAGCCAAAGAACTACCTTCATCTCTTTCTTGCACGAATAAAGCTTTCTGTATAACAGCCTTGGCCGGTTCAAGCTATGATTGGGACGATGTTTGCCACTTTTGTCGTATTTGGCGGTAAACATTTACTTTGCAGAAAAACATACATTGAGTGTTATTAAAAAAAAAATAATCGATATAATCACGTGATAAGACCATTGTTGGTTCTAGCTGATGGTACCATCTGAGCGGTAGTTGTCTTGGCTCCCGTTATATTGAAATCTATTTGTATATTGGTGTTTTTTTTTTTCTTGGAAGTATTTTCTTGACATTCACAGTTATTATACTTAACGCAACATAGCTATTTGACATACTTTTGTACTTGTTGCATTATTATTCTGCGTGTATAGTGTTTTTAGGTCTACTTAAAAAAACACTAAAATGCTTTATTGTAAATATACAAAACTATCATTACTTTCTCTATTATTATTATTATTATTATTATTATTATTATTATTATTATTATTATTATTATTATTATTATTATTATTTCTATTTTTCTTTTTATTATTATTATTATTATTATTATTATTATTATTATTATCATTATTATTATTATTATTATTGTTGTTGTTGTTGTAGTTGTTGTTGTTGTTGTTGTTGTTGTTGTTGTTGTTAAATTGGATAGTATCTTATTATTAAATCTTGAAGTTTATAATATTACTCTTATTATCCATTGATACTGGTTTAGATGTACCTTAAATACCCGTTCAATAGATTTTTCCTCTTTTGTTTGTTTACTTAAAGTATATAAACGGATGAAATAATTTAGACACATAAATAAAAGAATGTATAAACTGTACATAAGTTCAATTCAACCATACATGCTGTATTTATCCTTTTGTAATTTAAAGTCTGATTTTATTTGAATTCAGTGCTCTTCGATTACACGAAATAAAGAAAACAAGAAGCGACGTACGTTTCCCGAAAATTCTCTTCCTTTCATCTGTTTTCCATCAGACGAAAACAGAATTGGTAAATTGATATCCATATCGAAGAGTCCGAAGCTGGTGAAAAACCGGTAAAACACTTCAGATCTAAAGAAAATAATTAGATTTCTGTACTAGCAATTCTGGGCCCATTTTACATCAACGCTAAATAATATTTTACAATGATAAAGTGAATCCATAAAGGGAACTTTACATAAATGCAAATAGGAACTGGAAAAGTTGGTTAGATTAATAAAATGATATCTATACATTTATTTCTTATATATAATTCATACTCTGGAAGTAACAATTATTTTAAATAGGAATTATCCAAATTAGAAGAGTTTCCGTTGTCGCTTGGTTTGCATTTCTGTCTTCCGAACTTTAGACCTAATTACTTTCAAGTTTTCTTACATCCGGAATCCCTTTTTCTAAGGCTTAAATCTCTGCCCTTTGACCTTAATCATGGTAACCTCAATCTCAACTGTTTGAACTGTCACTTGCTGCATTTTGGGAGACTGAAAACCCAGTGGACACCCTTTTTATAAACTGATTTCAATATTTGAAAAAAAGCTAGCCAATAGAAAGAGTATTGTCATTACTAGACCAGATAAAGACAAAAGAACTGTCAATCTTGATAGGAAGGAATACGTCGGTAAAATGGAGAATATTCTAGATGATGAGTCAAAATTTGTGAAATTTGGTTAACCTGACTTTGATAATATCTTTAAAACTGACGATGAAATCAATATGTTGTCAAAAAATTAAAAATTGAAATTTTATAGATGAAACTATTTATTAAGATTCGTTTTGTTCAAGGTCTTCACATGGCATTTTATGTGGTTTGCCCAAAATCCACCTGCCTAATATTTCGCTGAGGACTATTTTATCTTCCTTCAATACACCAAACTACAACTTGGTTAGCTTTAGTTTTCTGAGGTAAAATTTCTTCTTTACTATATGTGTGTGTTTGTGTGTGTGTGTGTGTGTGTGTGTGTGTTGTAGTCGAACACAAGGGTAAGTCTATTTAAATCAGAAATTTAGTAGCGAGTCGTTTTATTTCAAATTTTGGGAAGGAAATGGGACAGAAAAAGTAGTCAGTGAAAATTACCACATTGTGTTTATGAATGCAATAGATCAAAAGTTTTGATTAATTCTATCAGATTATTCTTTAACTTACATCTCTCTAAAATGAAGCTTTTGGGAAAACACAATTGTGGATTTCCATTAATTTATTCTGGTCACATTATGATGATGCAATCTAGTGAATTAGGGACATTCCAAAATCTAACCATTGATCTCTATTCTTGGGTAGTGTCATAGCCTCTGTACCATGGTGTTTCACTGTCTTGGGTAGAGTTCGCTTCCTTAAGGGTACAGTCAGCCACACTATTTTCTCTTATTTATCTTCCTCTTGTTTATTTTTTTTATTTTTTAAAGTTTACATGTGAAAGAATTGTTTTCATGTGTTTATTAGAATATTTTATTCTAATTGATCATTACCTCTTTTATAGTTTTTTCTTATTTCCTTTCATCACTGGGCTATTTTTCCCTGTTGGAGCCCATTGGCTTATAGTATCTAGCTTTTCCAATTAGGGCGGTAGCTTAGCAAGTAATAAAAAGGATAAAAAAATATTTAAGAAACAAGATTGAACTAGAAGTACAAAACATACAAAAAACATAGCCCGAATAACACACAGAAATAGCAGAACCTTTATGGACCTTTAAGGTATAAATGTATATTTTTAATTCAGTTCTCTCTCTCTCTCTCTCTCTCTCTCTCTCTCTCTCTCTCTCTCTCTCTCTCTCTCTCTCTCTCTCTCTATATATATATATAAATATATATATATATATATACATATATATATATATATATATATATATATATATATATATATATAACCAAAAAAAATTACAAT
Source organism: Palaemon carinicauda (assembly GCF_036898095.1). NCBI lineage: Eukaryota > Metazoa > Arthropoda > Malacostraca > Decapoda > Palaemonidae > Palaemon > Palaemon carinicauda. The sequence goes on along the minus strand of NC_090725.1, from coordinate 126,655,688 downwards.
ACAAAGGAATCTTTAGCGATTTTAACTAGATCACCGAGTTCAAAAGCAGTACCTTTGACGATATTCATCCAAACAGTGTGTTTATGTCGGATGATATAGTTTCATTACACAATTAGTCAGTTTGATAGACATATTTAGACACACATTATTATTATTATTATTATTATTTTTATTATTATTATTATTATTATTACTTTGCAGCATATATATATATATGTATGTATATATATATATATATATATATATATATATATATATATATATATATATATAAATATATATATATATATATATATATATATATATATATATACATATATATATATACATATATATATATATATATATGTATATATATAAGTATATATATGTATATATATATATGTATAAATGTATATATATACATATATATATATATATATATATATATATATATATATATATATACATATATATATATTTATATATATATGTATATATATAACTTTATATATTTATATATCATATATATTTATATGTATAAATACATATATATACATATATACGGTATACAGTATATATATATATATATATATATATATATATATATATATATATATATATATATATATATATATATATTTATACACATAAATAAAGATAAAAATATATATTCATATATATGTTATATATATGCATATATATATATATATATATATAGTAAATATATATATTTTATATATATTTATATATATTCATATATATATATATATATATATATATATATATATATATATATATATTTATATGTATATATATATATATATATATATATATATATATATTCATATATTTATATATATCATATATATCATATATCATATATTAAGGTATAAATGTATAATTTTAATTCAGTTCTCTCTCTATATATATATATAACCAAAACAAAAATACAATACAAAGGAATCTTTAGCGATTTAAACTAGATCACCGAGTTCAAAAGCCGTACCTTTGACGATATTCATCCAAACAGTGTGTTTATGTCGGATGATATAGTTTCATTACACAATTAGTCAGTTTGATAGACATATTTATGCACACATTATTATTATTATTATTATTATTATTATTATTATTATTATCATTATTATTATTATTATTATTATTATTATTATTACTTTGCAGCATATATATATATATATGTATATATATATATATATATATATATATATATATATATATACATTATATAAATATATATATATATAT
>NC_090725.1:126639440-126649440 GCF_036898095.1 Palaemon carinicauda | reverse complement strand
TGGCTGGAATGCCAATATATGGGGGTATAGGAAGAAAAACACAAAATCCTGAGAACATTCACTGAGCTTCGTATGGCATTGGAGAATGCGTATACGAAATATTTTGGCAAAATTCCTCTTACTTTCATAGTTACAGGGTAATTAGTAAAAGTAACTCAATAAACCATAAACAATGTTCCCTGCAAGAAAATGCAGTATTTCTTTGGATATCGTATATAATTATTACATTTCAATGTAAAAAAAAAAATTGTGGACAATGTCATCTCTATAGCTTCCACGAGTCACAGACGATGTATTATACGGTAAATTACACCCTTCGCCCTTCAGTCCTACCACAAACCTCATAGAGAGTACATTCCTGAGTTTGACCTCTGATATTCACTCTTTTATACGTTTGTTTTTCTCGTTTTCGGCATAAATTTTATCATTTCAAAGAGGAAAAGACAATTTCAGCATCTTGATAACATAAGGAAGAAGAAAATGTGTTCTATTAAGAGTTCAAAAGATGGTAATAATGGCAGTGCAGAGAGAGAGAGAGAGAGAGAGAGAGAGAGAGAGAGAGAGAGAGAGAGAGAGAGAGAGAGAGAGAGAGAGCTGTGTGGATGGAGAAGCGACGGCTTTGACTGATACGAGCAAAAGAAGCAAGATATTGAGCAAAAGGATTCTCGTTTATGAGTAAATTATGATAAATAACTTTGTTTTTAGTTTTTCAATATCCAAAAAAGAACATAAAATTCATAATAATCTGGCTTTATTAATATAGCCTTCGTAAAAATACAAAGAAAAACTTTAAACGCCGTCTGACATTCACTCATTTTTACGTTTGTTTTTCAGGCTTTCGGCAAGATTTTTATCATTTCAAAGAGGAAAAGACAATTTCCATATCTTACTAATATAAGGAAGAAGAAAATTCGCTCTATTAAGAGTTCAGAAGAGAAGTGCAGAGAGAGAAAGTGTTGTGTATAGAGGAGCGGCCGCCTTGCCTCACAGGAGAAAAAAGAAGCAAGACATTGAGCAAAAGGGTCTTCATTTATGATTAAATCATGATAAATAACTTTGTTTTCTTTTATTCATACCCAAAAGAGCACATGAAATTCATAATAATTATGATTTCTTAATATTGTCTTTGTAAAAATATAAAAAAAAAAAACTTTGACTGTCCGTATCCCAAAACTATACCAATTGACCTTCAAATTCAATACTCTCCCTTAGTTCTAAAGATATTAGTGGTCTAATTGGTGAGGGATCTATGGTCGTGGTTCAATCACGCCCCAGTTTTCTATACCGACACTCAAAGAGTGAGCGAGCTAGGTTTATTCCTGGCATTCCATGCATCTCTTTTTCTTTGATATATTCACCAATAACTATGCCTTAGAAATGGTGCTAGAGGAGCATTTCACGGAGCGACACAGGTCGAGCCCTGATATATTAGTTTGAAATTTGGTTTATAACTTAGAAATACTTCCAAAAATAAGGAAATGAAGCCCTTTTTTCCAATTTTTTTTCTTTATATTATTTTTTCTTATTTTTTTCTGATTTTTAGGGTTTATTTTTTTTCCATGATGAAAAGTTCCTATCTATCAGAAAAATTATTTTTAGATAAAACACTTTTCATATTATTGGAGGTCGATATCAGATAGTAATGATTATCAAGGTAGGAGATTGAATTAGAAAAACACTAATTTTCAGGATATATATATCCTGGTGTCACAAAACCGAAGGTCTGAGGCAGAACTCCTATGGTGTTTGGAGATGTCCTAAGCTACTATATTAAGTGGTATCAATGTCAAAGTCCTGTCCTTAAAAATCGGCATTGGCAGGCCGACCCCCTTAATGTAAGTAAATTTATATTGGGAAGTTTTTGTAACTGGACCTGTGTAATTAGGTTAAACAGTAAAATGTATTAATTTTTGCTTAACCGTTCGGTAACCTTGTGTAAGCCCAAAGGACATAAGACTTGATTTAAAAATAGTTCCCGTTGAAAGTAAAGCAATCACCCAGTTTTGTTTTGAGTGTAAAGTAAAGAGATCTTTTAGATATTCAGTGTTCATATATGTTATAGTCTGGGAGTTGCACATTATTCTCATAGCTTGGAAGTTTTCTCTTGTGTATCAAATTATGTAATATAAAGCAGATAAGTTTTGAAGCTCGGGAATTTACATAATTCGCTAATCGTAATAATACAGACAGAGTCTCGAATCCCATAAACCCTACAGCCACAAGCCAGGTTACCAGTATACACAAAATCGTGATAGACATAATCCCTACAAATTGTTTTCTTCCTAATCACCAAGGTCCAACAAGCTAAAACAGGGTTTCTCAAAATAAGCTCCATTGGCTATGGTCGACTTAGTCCATTGCCTTGATCCTACCCATCGTTAATTTTCATGTATTTCAATATCTTTATCTTAAGCCATCAACAATCTAAATATTTAGATACATATGCACACATATGTACATGCATACTCACATACAGATTCAACCTTTCTCACCCCCACCCCCATTCCTAACTACAGCCTGCTGGCTTCGGAATTACTGGGGGAGTGTGGTCAGTGAGTGTAATTCTAAGGGTAGCCCCACTCACCAATATAACTACACACTCTTCCCCCTGAGTGTGAGTGAAAAGATATACACAACATATATATATATATATATGTGTGTGTGTATATACATATATATGTGTATAAATATGTGTATATATATATATATATATATATATATATACATATATACATATAAATATATTTATGTATATATATATAATTGTATATATATGTATGATATATATATATATATATATATATATATATATATATATATATATAGAGAGAGAGAGAGAGAGAGAGAGAGAGAGAGAGAGAGAGAGAGAGAGAGAGAGAGAGAGTCAGACACGTACTCTTTATTATATAGCAGAGATATCGTGTGTGTATTCAACATTGAACCTTTTTACTCATAATTCCTGGGGATAACTCATTGCTACCTTTTCCTTTCAATGGCTTAGACGTGAATGAATACCTAATGCAGTAAAAACTTCCCCAATATTAGTTGTATCATGAATTTACAAGAAAGGGTAATCAGCAGTAGGCTGAACCCTTTACAGAATGCACCATTCGCATTCCTGCCGTTTTAGTGGAATAGATAACTACAACAATATTTCATTAAAAAAAAAAAAAACAAGCATAACTGACATACATACTCCTTAGGGATTTCCCTATTGATAAGATCTGTTATACACCTAAAAAGTCAAGATGGCAGCCCATTTTAATCAAAGACTCAAGTGAATATTCAAAAATATGGCATTATGCAATAAAAGGGCAAAGGCTTGTCTATTTCTAATAATTTTGGTGTAAAATTTTACAGTTTTCACTATTATATGTAAAAATAAAATTTGGAGCTACACAACTGCTTGGTAGCCTCCTTTTACCAAAGTATCAGTCCCGGAATCATAATTAGGGTATAAAGTGCCTTTACTATAGGCACCATCAATCTGATATATTACTGGATGTACATGTAGTCAGTATCCTTATACTAGTTTCCTACATACTGTCTTGCTGCCTGGATGACTATTATCTAAGGCTTCTAAATCTCTCATCTACAGCTGTGAAGCACCGTGCTGGTCAGACCATTGTAGTAGCATTTGCATCGACCACATCATTCCGACTTGCACTACACTTGGTTAGCTGCTGACAACTCTCTGTAATGGGTGGGAGCTCTTTCCAAACGATCTGCCACAGATCTCTTTTCTTGGTCCAGTCCCATTTATATTTAATTTTCTGTTGGCTGACTCAAGACGCATCCCACCTGGAAGGCAGCACGCTTCACGCGCTAATTCAGTGCTGCTCAGATTGGAGGAAGGGCTGCATATGGCCTCTGCTTCCATGCAAACATGTCCAATCTCGCATCATAAACATGAACTTCATAGTTTCTAGTCCTACATCTTCCACAACCTATATATACTGACTGAGTTTCCCAAACAAACTTCTTCTCTTTGTCACGATATTGTAAAATAACATTGCAGCTAGTCAAAAGCAGAGAGGATGAGCGTCCCTTTGCTCTTTACAGTAAGGGTGCAACAAAAAGTAATGTAGAAGAATTCCTCTCACGTTCTGTCCTTGGCCAATGGCAACTCACAACTGCTGCAGACCTAGCCCAAAATGTGCCTGCAAATCACTGACTGCAATGGGCCCGCAGAACACTGTCAGCAATGAATCTAATATAATCATCTGACTCTGGTTTCGGCCATGAGGACTTTGTTGCCAGCTATTGTTTCATGCCTGGAACACAAAAATCAGAGTGGCAGCTTCTCTGTGACTGAATGGTGCCAACCAAGCTAGATTGCTAGTACTGTTGCTGACAGCATCTTCTTCATTGGTCACACTGACTACATTCCATGTGGCCACATATACAATCTTATCAACCAGAAAACTGAACAGCTTCACCATTTAGAAGGAATTTTTCCTTCCCTCTCCATCCTACGTCTCCCCCTGTATCCTAGACTTGATGGCTGGTAGACATCAAAGGCAATGTCTGTCTCTTGTACTTGGTAGTTATATTGTATTGTAAGGACATCAAGCATTGTGTATTCTTCAAAGGTCTTTAAACTCTATGGGGTTAGACTGTTCACCAACGCTGATAATGGTGTCAGCATCTAGCTTGGCTCTAAAGAATGGAAGTGAGATGGGATTTCTGACAGGTATAGAGCTTTCTACCATCACTGAGGATGTGACTTTTTTATGACGGAAAAACTCCTTCAAGGCAAACTCTCTCCTCTAGCATGATGTGAACAGCGTGGACAATAATTGATAGTCTGTTTTCAGTACATTTTGCTTTGAAGAGTCAACAGATGCTGGTACCTGTTGGAAAAAGTCAACCCGTTCTTCTTGACTGGTTCATAAAGGGTGAATTTTTCTTCCCCTTCCAGTCCTTTCATGAACTCCTGGAAACATAAAGGGTGAATTTTTCTTCCCCTTCCAGTCCTTTCATGAACTCCTGGAAACAGACTTAACCTTTCTTAAGGTGTAGGCCAATCTGCTTGGCAGCATTTTGTTAAGCAATATCGTTTCCATCAAACAAATGTAGGTCTTTTCTCTGCTGGATTGAATTGACCACATCTTTCATGAGATTTAAGATCTTTTCTACTATCTCAAGGAACACCCTTTTGGCTCTTTCTGTTTCCTAATGGTGGTTGGTGTGTTCAGCTCCCTCTTTGGTCCCACATGCTGCCTCACTCTCTGCAACCAAGTGGATGACTTAATAACCACCTGTTATCTATCTTCTCATTGCTGATAGGTTTTCGGTCACAACAATTGGACCCCCATCTACCTTGTTTACATCGTTAAATCCAGAACAATAGGCCTCTCATTAATTGCATGAAAGAGAGGAATAATACTTTCAATCACACTGTAGTCATCCTGCTCTTGGGGTTGTTGGACATGTGATGACTTGAGCTCTTCACTCTTCTGGCAAAACAACACTGGCTCCAGTCAATCTTAAATTTAGGCAGTCGTCAATCTGTATTTGCCATTTAGGTGTATGGTTTTCAAAGTATCACAGTATGATAATTGTCTGCATTAAGTAAAATCAAGGCCGAGGGTTTATCCTTTTACCACCTTGATCCAAATCATGGAAAGCTAGGTTCTGGAATAAAAGTAGGCTATATGACCTACACCATGCCCAATCTTTCATCCAGTATCATTTAAATCTCGTGTTATCTGTACAAATCCAGGCAACTACATGCAAAGCAGTTTATAGCACCATTGACCTTGTCTTGGCTCGCCTGTGCTGCTATACCCTATTTATTTCGGTGAAGCTGCCTAACTGAACATTTACGTTAAACCCCAGGTAATTTACAGTAACTAACTAGTGAGGGCTTATTTGATAGCATTTCGGACAATAAACTAATTAATTAGGTACGCTTAATAATTATTCAGCTGATACTGAAGGTCATGGTAATTTTCACAGCAGCGGTGCCATCTAGCATGACATGTTAGAACTGGGAAAAAGTGAGTAAGTCTTTGACTCTAAATTCGGATTACACATATGAAAAAATGTATAATTTGACGCCAAGATCAAAAATATATAGGACAAGGTGTGGTAGCGTGTTGGTAACGACCTTACCTGCTGATCGCCAGACTGAGGTTCAAGTCCTGCTCAAACTCGTTATTTCCTTTAGTCACTGCAACCTCACCATCCTTGTGAGCTAAAGAGTGGGGTTTTGGGGTGCCTATAGGTCTATCAGCAACCGTTGCCTGGCCTTCTCTGGTCCTAGCTTTGGGGGGAGGGGATTAGGGGGTGATCATATGTATATATGGTCAGCCTCTAGGTCATTGTCCTGCTTGCTAAGCCATTGTCACTCTCCCTTGCCTCTGCCCTTTTTGAGCGGCCTTAAAGTAATTGTCCTTTTATTGAGAAATGCCATATTTTTTTTTCTATTCAATGGGGCCAGTTTTAAAAAAATGGCCGCCATTTCGAATAATTAGGTGTCTAATGAATTTTATCACAAGCAATCCGTAAGGAGATTGTTTCCAGAAATAAAAATTCTCCTAAAAATTAGCTGTTATCGCTCCACTGTTCTTGGACATCAATAAATTATGCTTCCTATGTGTATTTTACACCATCCATCCAGCCAATTTTGACCTTCCTTCTCTCCTTCCTCCGATCCCTTCTTATTTGAACCTATTCGTATCTATTCTTTCCAAATATCCAAGTTATTTTGTTTCCCTCTTTCACCTTTTGGAGCCATTGTGCACATTGTCTGCATTTTACATATTTTCACCATTCCAATTCTTTTTATACCACCTATACAACACAAAAAAATACATAATAATACTTTCAACGTTTTTTTTTTATATGCATTCATCATCCATACTGAACTTACTTAAGGAGTATTTGTTTCAAGAATCCTTCTATAGATGCCTAATTTGGTTTCTACAGGCAATTCAAATCTCTAGCATCTGTTTAGCACATATTCTACAGCCTTTTTTGCTTATCTTATATTGTGATAAGCCTCTTAATTTACCATCATCCATTAGATTTATTTCAACATATCAATCAACCAATTTTGTTCTTCTGCTATCTATACAAACATTCATTACTCATTTTTACTGGTTTTTATTTACCCTTATGACCTTAATCTTACTTATAATTCTCAACTTTTCCCTTCTACAAAAAATTTCAAACTCGTACATGCACTATTATTCCATGATCTTTTATATCACTCCACTCTTAAATGTGTTAAGGAACCTTGGAGACACAATACAACCCTGACTCAGTCACTCCCCTTCCTACATAATCTGACAATTGCTTAATTTTCAGGATAAAATCTTTTAATAGCTATCAATAACTTGCAATGCATACCTAGATATGACACACGGCCAGTAAAGTATTACACAAACTTAATGGTTCACTTATATAACAGTATCAGTCTCAAATTACTCTCCTTTGTTACTCTAAGTGCACTCACACTCACATATTTGTCAATACTTCTTAACTGAAAAGTTATAATAATATGCATGAAATTATACAAGACCTAACACAGCTGAGCAAAGTCGGTTATTCTAAATGAATCCTCAAGCTCTTGTATAATGATATTTTGGTCTTTTTTATTTGTCGTTATATAACGATGAATGCTTTCCTCTTATTCCCCTCCAAAACTACACCTCAGTCAATTCTGTCATAAATTCCTTTCTAGATCTAAGTATCACCCATATAGCTTTTGTCTCTTTATATTCAAATTTTTCTCATAAACTTTTCCAAACACGTGACATGTTCCTCGTCTATATCTTTACAGTCCTTTTCTTACCAGGCATATAGTTAACTGTCTTAAGTAACATTAATCCTGCACTCATCTACAAGCAAACGCAAACACACACGCATAAACAACCACATACAGACGCCTACACACACAAACACGTACGCACACACACACACACACACACACATATATATATATATATATATATATATATATATATATATATATATATATATATATATATATATGTATATATATATATATATGTATATATATATATATATATATATATATATATATATATATATATATATATATACATACATACATTTATATATATATATATATATATATATATATATATATATATATATATATATATATACATATATATATACATGTGTGTGTCTTAATTTTGCTATTATTATTGTTATCTTTATTATCACTACTGGCCAAGCTGCAATCCTAGCAGGAAAAGTAACCTGTTAAAAGCCTTAGGGTCCCAGCTCGGTAATGAAAAACAAAATATAAGTAAATGATAAAGTATAAAAATAAGGATAAATAATTGATAAAGCAAACAATGTGAATAACTCCATGTACTTAGAGAAGGACATAGTGTTGTTATTTGCAATATTATCAAAGATAACAATAAAGAAAAGATAAATGTCGAGGCATCTTTGGCTTTCTGTTAAAACTGTTAACCAACTACTGTTAACCAACCTAGGGAACAGAAAGGACAGTTTATCAGGCATTTAGGCTACAGACTCCAAGATGACAATGAATAACCTGCTCATCTGAGATAGAGATGATGCTAATAAGGGTGAAATAACCCTTATTCTTTTAAGGCTAAGGAAGTGCTTCCCCACCCCCACTTCAACACCTCTTATCGAATTGAATCTCTGAATAACATTTTCCCTCCATTAGTGAGAATTATTGTTGGTCTCTTTAAAATTTACTTAATTCCTGACAGAATGGGCTACAGGCCAATAACCCTCCTTTCGACACCCATCATTGGTGTCTGAAAAGCTGATATTTAAGTAAAAAAAAAAATATATTAAAAGAAAATCAGGCCGTGCGCAGGTGATGGCGCCATACTACCTCAGTATCCTAAATTTTATTTGATTCTGTGAGGCCCCTCTTAAGCCATGTGGACCCTCCTCCTAGAATCAGCGTTGCCTCGGATCCAGCTTCGATGTAATGGACCCAGGATTTAGCGTCAGCACGATTTCATTGAGTCACTCAGCAAGATACTGGTAGGAACTAAACATACTTCTCTTTTATTATACTTAAATTTAATCTACCTTGCATGCCTCAGAGTTGACTAAGTTACATGGTCTCAAAATGGAATATCTTCGCTTTGTTGAAGCCTTTTAATGGGAAAAAGATTCTTGAACCGGGAATACTCTTTTCCTCGTTTGAATCAAAATTTCTTAGATATTTTTTCCTATTTCAACATCCTTCCTGCTATAACAACTGTATCTCACCTCATTGTCCAACCTTTCTGCATCTTTTTAATACCTAGATTACTAGGAAGGGATACAATTTCTGGGATTTGAGTTATTCGAAACGAATTGTGCGAATTGTGTTGGTTTTTACTAACTACTTGATAATGTTTGGAGATGTGGAGATGGGGAAAGTTGATAATCCCATATTGATATGCAGGACTGCCTCTCGGAATTTTTTTATAGATAAAACTTTCAGTATTCTGTCCGGTTTGCTTGCCATTATAACTACAGTAGAATGGGAATGATCGTATTAATGCTACTCAGGCAGATTTTGATTGCACTTGAGCCACTCTAATCTAAGTGTTATCATCCCGTCAGGGTAGAGTAGGTAGTGGACATTTGGTGACATTGGTGGAGGATTTGATTCCATGCGAGATTAATGCACTCTCTGTTAGGGTATTAGCTCTTCTAAATTTTCTTTTCCATTTTTTATTTTTATTTTTTTTTTTGTAGTTTTTATTCATATTACAATACCTGTCAAAAACAAGTGATTAATAAAGATAGAGTTTTTTTACCACTGGACCCCTCTGTAAGTTAGATGAAGAAAATGTTTGTTGACAACATAGTCACTAAAGAGGACCACTCCTCCTATATTTATATGTCCAGTATTATTATAGTGGAACCGGCTTTTCTTTTTGTAATTTTCCCTAGGACCCCAAAGTGCTACAAATATTGGCAGTAAAAATTAGAATTTGAAAGCATTTTATTGTATGGTATTTTCCCACAATATAAATTATAAAAT
>NC_090725.1:126629440-126631940 GCF_036898095.1 Palaemon carinicauda | reverse complement strand
GTATCCCCGGTCTAAGTCTACCGGTACTGACATCACAGAAGAGGGTGGCGTTCTAGTTATCGAGAGGGACGTCATCCCAATGGAGAGATGTGCAGGCTGTCCTACATGCTTGGTACTCTGGATATTTTTGCTGTGCTTCTGCCATGGTGTTATAATCTAATCCCAGGTGAATTGTGCCCAATGTGTTTTTTGACAGGGCATCAATAACGGGAATCATTTTCCCAGAGACGTGCTGATGGGTATAATTGTATTCACCCGGCGTAGAGATGGGCGGACCAGGCGTTGGACTGTTGAGTGAAGGCATGCACCAGAGGCATGTAGTCCGTGCAAATGACGAAGGCGTACCTACCAAAAAGTGGCGAAAGTGACGGATAGTCAAATTTATCGCCAGCAATTCACAGTCGAAGCTAGAGTAGCTGCATTCTGCCTTAGGCAGTTTTTTACTGAAGAAGTCCAATGGGCAGAGCAAGCCATTGACCACCTGCTTGAGGACTGCCCCAAAAGAGACATCACTGTCATCGGTGAAGAGGAGAGGTGCATGTGGCACAGGAAAATTGAGAGCAGCAGCGGTTGATAGGGCATTCTTTGCATTGCAGAAGGCCGCTTCTTTAAGTGTACCCAATTTTATGTCTTTTGCCTTACCCTTGAGGCAGGCAGTCAAGGGCGTGGGTAAGTTCTGAACGGCTGCTGCCTTCTCAGGGAGGGGGTGGACTCCTTTAGGAATGATGTGGTGCCCTAAGAAGGATACATCATTGGTGCAAAAGGTATGATCGTTGTACTGGACTACAAGGAATTTCTGTTTTAGGCGGTCGAACATGATGCATAGATAATGGAGGTGTTCCTCTTTGGAGGAAGAGAACAGAAGTATGTCGTCCACGTAACATACACAAAAGGGGAAGTCCCCTAAGATGCTGTCCCTGAGACGTTGAAAAGGGGCTCCAGCATTACGAAGGCCAAAACTGGAGTAATTGAAGCTCTATGTACCAAAGGGAGTGATGATGGAGGTCTTGGGGATGTCTTCTGGGTTCATGGGCACCTGATAATACCCCTTCAGAAAGTGGAGCATGAAGAAAATCTTTGCTTTGTGCAAGTAATAGGTCACATTGGCGATATTTGGGCGGAAGTAGTGATCCGTTTCTGTCCGCATATCCAGGCGCCTATAGTCCCACACGGACGTAGAGAGCCATGTTTCTTCAAGACAATGTGTAGAGATGATTACCATGGGCTTGAGGTCTTTTGGCAAAGGTCCATTTCTTACCTTTCGGCGAATGTTTGTTTAGCTTCTGCCTTATGATCCGGTAGCAGACGTTTGAATCTGGCAAACACTTGGCATAGAGATAAATACCGTATTTTTTGGGAATCGTGGACGTTTGACTAAGTTCTGGTCGAAAAACGTCCAGGTACAATGTAAAGAGGTGGGCGTAAGCATCCTTGGGTGCTCTGATGTGGAGTACGAGGCCAGTGGGGGTGGCTGGAGAGGCGTTGAGGATTACGAATCCGCATGTGCGAAGTCTGCACTAAGAATTGGCAATGTGACAGCAGCAACTAGAAACTCTCAAATATATTTGGCACTTCTAGACAGCAATGTAAGTGTTTCATAACCATGGGTGGGTATCACAGATCCGTTAACAGCTACCAGGCAGATGTCGGCAAATTTAGAAAGACTACGTCGTGTCCTGGCAAATGGTCTTGACAGAAGAGAATGGCAAGCACCCGTGGCTACAAGGAATTGCATGCCCATTCCTGCATCATGTAAAAAGAGAAGATTAGTGATATGGTAACCACCGCTGCTAGCAATGGCTTACTTACACGTTTTTGGCCATTGACAACCATTCCTACCTTTCTTCACAGCCACCCTTAATTTGGAGTGGTAGTAGCATAACTGTGGCCGATGGGCGTCAGTAAGTGGCTAGAGAGGTTGGTGGCTGGGGTGTAAGCGAGAGGCAGTATATGTGGGTGGTAGGTGGCTTTGTCTCAGCTCTGGCACATCACAGGGTGGCTGTCCTTGTCCTACCTTATTCACGTCATATTTCGGTCGATATCTAATAGATGTCAACCTCGTCAGGAGTGGAGGTGTTGATGGAGGTCTGAAAGGCGGTGAAGTGGTTGTCCATAAGGGCGTCGACTTTGGTCATCTGGTCCTGCATGGGCAAAATATCGACATCGGGGATGGCAACACTTACAGATTCAGTTAGGCCTCGTACTCAAAGTGCTTGAACTAAATTCACTTCATGAGGAGACCCGTCAGCTGCAGGTTGCAGGCAAGCAATACTGGTCATGTCCCTGAAAGTGAGCAAGGCCTTTTGGTCCCCCAACAATTGTTGAGAGAGCTGAAAAAGTTTTGCTAAGTGGTCGGCCGGTGATGGCAAGTACTGATCCAAGAAGTAAGATTTGAAGTCTTCGTACGTTATGGGAGTGTCCCCTTGTTCGCACAGCCAATCCGAGATTTCCGGAAAAGTGTCCATGTGAATAGCCACAAGAACATAATCAGCATTGGTGC
>NC_090725.1:126611940-126621940 GCF_036898095.1 Palaemon carinicauda | reverse complement strand
CTACTATTTTAACCTTCTTATCAATGATGCAACACGCCACGTTACTGTTTTCTCTATGCTTCCCTGAGTTGTAAATTCAAGTACGGAATAGATTTTGGATCACCAGTCGGCAATTTTTCTCAATATACTCTTCCGATAGTAACATAGATATCATCTACTTATTTGTCATAGATTCTTGATTTTTGGTATATATCGAAGGACTTTCTTTTACAGTATAGATCATTTCTCTTAAAGTAGCTAAGATCTAGTTAAACAGGTCAACATTAGTGAACGGAGACATCATCAGAGCCGAGAATCGCTTCGGCATCCTATCTCGTTTTATTGCTGCATAGTTTTCTCAATTAAGGTTCAATAGAATGTCTGAATTTTACAGGTTTACATATTACAAATAGGTATAACGTGGAAGATAAAAGAAAATTATTTTCAATGTTTACTTCATCGCTGTATAATACAGTTATTGCATAATTCTTGTGAAATTTTGATCATTTGATTATAATGAACCTAAATTTCTTTATACAGATCTCTCTCTCTCTCTCTCTCTCTCTCTCTCTCTCTCTCTCTCTCTCTCTCTCTCTCTCTCTCTCCACATCATGCTGTTAGCAAATTATTTATTTTTCTTTTTTTCATTAATAATTTTGAAAACAATAATAATTTTGAAAAGATTAATAAATATGAATTTTTTAAATTATTATTTTTGAAATTATAAGTATTATGATTATCATTAAAATTATTAACATTACAATCATTATCAAAATTATTAGAATTATTATTATCAAAATTATCAATAATGAAAAGTGAAAAGTTCCTAATATTTCAATTCCAGAAAATTTAGAACCATATAAATCATGTGTAGTGCTATAAATATTCAGCATGGTCCTTTTCGTACATATATTAAGCAAATTTTTCTTTTTGTATGATTTAATAACAACTGCAAAATGTAGTTCAGTCTATGAACACATGTTCAAAATAAAACAAAAATGTTTGCTAGACTTAAAAGAGTTTAGCCTGCTTTTCATAAGCAACCTTTTATCAATACTGGACATTGTTGGCTGAGAAAAAAATCTGCACATTGTAAGATAGATAGGAAACTTGCTAGAATAGGATTAGCCTATGGGCTAATATTGGCTAAATGGTAATAAAAAAAATAGCTTACCTTTATATAGGATCATTGATGGCACTGCTTATTATTTTAGAGTCTTCTTGGGAATGTTAAGGAGTCGTGCCATTAGGTCGTCTTTATAATTATAATTATAAGAATGTGCTGAAAAAGATGACAGCATCGCTTGTGTTGATATTGTCTATAGGTAATCTGTATTAAGTTATTCCTTTGTGTATTTCTCTCTCTCTCTCTTATTACTACCATAAACTGCACAGTCGTTTCACATTGAAAAAGTTTGAAAAATCTGCAATGAAAGCAACCAACCGAGTCCCGAGGTGTAGGTGGATGGAAGCACAGCCGCAGTCCTGGAGAGTCACATTACCTGCCAGCTCACGAGTGTTAGACCTTTTATTACTAGATCTTGATAGTAGCCTTGTACTAGCAGAATAGACCTCCAAGATCCACATCGTTGGAAAAGCTATATGCTCTTTGAAGGTAAATGGGTTTTCATGTCTATGTTACTAACAACTCTTTCAACAGGTTTTCAGGAATTGAGAGGGGGGTTCATTACAGATCAGTAGAGGCTATTTAAGATGATTCCAATTTTCTCCTGAACTGGAATATTAATAAATAGGGCGGCTGCTCTATCTTCATCATTTTTTTTTATTTGGAGGATGGTGTTGCATGTCACAGTGGACTTCAAAGAGTAAATGTAGTGGCTTAATCTGTTGTTTAAGAATTTGGCAATCATTTATGTTACAGACATGTCATTTGGAATATCATTGGTCTTAGTAGATTAGCAACTTTATGGGTTTTTTATATAGTTCAGTCTCAAAGGTAAGGCTTATCCTTGGCAACGTTGCCTCGGGTATTTGTGAGATTTTTTTCTGTTTGGGATTTTGCTTTCAATCATTATATATTCTTTTTCTCCAAATATGTTATTGAGATATTCTTTTCAATGATAAGTTTCCTTGACAATATTATCCCTAATATTTCATTCTTTCTTCTTCTGATGGTAATTGAAGCTCTATCGATTCCCTTCCTGCCTTTTTATATTCTTGTCATAACAAAAAATAGATTACATCAAAAGTTTTGCTTCCTTCTCTGTGTGCAATTAAAACGTTCAATTTCAATGTACTGATTCTCACTCTTAAAAGTATTCTAATGCAAGATTATTGTCATAATTTTCTTTATATCAATTCCCAGTAATTTGAAAAGCCAAATTAATTGATGAATCTTCTTTCCCCTTTTCAAGATTCTATTGTTTAGTATATATTGGGTCATTCTTTGATTTCTCTTATCCAATGAAATTTAATTGGTTACGGGATTCAGTAATTCCTCTTCTTTTGTTTTCGTATAACCGTGCTTATATTTCTAAATATCTTTTCGTCCGTTTGGGGACTGTTTATATACTTCAGCTTCCCATCTATCACCCTTGATTTCTTAGAAGAGGCCCCTATCTCTCTCCTTAATGTAGCAATAGTTATACTTTTAATAGAGACTAATATTTTTTTTTATATCACATTTAAATCTTTTTATCTTTTTATTTTTATTTCTATTATATTTATTTTACTTGGTTGCATGAAATATTTATGATCATGCAAATCTCTTTCTAATAAAATCTAAAATTAGTAAATTTTTGCTTCAATATTTTACTCATCATATTCATTCTTTTTTTTTTCTCTCTATTTAGGGCATTGTATTATCTTTAGATTTTATTAGCATGTCTTCATGTTCGGGTCTATATCTTTCGTCTGGCCTTATAACCAATGTGTGTCTCTGGCAAAAAAAAACTTGGCTTTCTGTACAGTCTACTCTTCTTTACACCTTCATCTCCCTTGTGTTTTCTTGATTAGAGTTTCTCCCTCAAGATCATTTTATACGCGTTCTATTTCTGCTCCACTTTTCTTAAAATTTGGGCTTTAAAATATCTGTTTTTACTTTTTTCTGGACATTATGTTATGTTCTTGGCGTCCCCAGTTATTGCCCTTTTTAGCTCTACATTTTGACCAGTATTGACGTTTGGTTCTTTGAATTTGTTCATTAAGGCTAGGCTTATTTTTTTACTTTTAAGTTTTCCAACCTGCAATTGTATCATATAAATTCCTGTCATCGCAGGATTTCATTCTGTAAACAACCTTTCCCACTTAACCCTGTCCCTTTTTTCTTGTGAGTTTTTTTTTTTTTTTTTTTTTTCTGCGCACTCCTCAATATTGTATATCACAAACATGTTTGGCCATCTTTCCCTTTCCCACATTTCCTTCTCTAACCTTTAACATTTAATGTTTCCTAGTGGCATATTTGGTCTATGATCTATTTTTGCTATTCTCCTTTCATTCTTCTATTCTGCTATAGTATATTGCAATGCATCAATTTGTGATCATTAGTCTATCATTCAATATATTTAGCGTCTTGTATTCCACCTATATATTTTCAATGGCTCACATGCATCCTTTAGAAATCAATTGGACTCTTGTTTTTCTGTAGTACCGTACTCCAGTGGTCGAAAGAAACTACAAATTTTTTCTTTGTTTCTTTAATCCTATAGTTAGCAGAGTCATGCAGGCCTGAAATTGATCCCTAATTTGTTGCCCTTCCTTAATTTTTTAGCTTTATGTTGTGTACCGGTTTTTTTTTTTTTTTTTTTTTTTTTTGATACTTATGATTATTAGTTTACGCTCTAATATACCGGTAAAAAATCTTGTTTTCTTTTATTTTATGCATATTCTTTTATTTCATACACCACTCAACCTCTGTTTTCTTAGATATTTTCAATTTCCTGTTACCATCGCCGGACCTTGTACTGCAACAATATCCTGGTCTGTAGTTAACAACCACCTTAGAGAACTTCATATCTTGATGCAATCAATTTGTTTCTTTACCATGCTGCTTGCCTCTTTTCTCTTATCAGAGACTCTGTTGGGTCTCTCTAGTCTTCGAATTTAAGTATACAATTCAGGATATCATCTACCTTCAATGTTTGATTTTTTTTTTCGTTACCTCCGCATTATTATTATTATTATTATTAGTAGTAGTAGTAGTAGTAGTAGTAGTAGTAGTAGTAGTATCAGCTAAGCTACAACCCTAACTGTAAAAGCAAGATGCTATAAGCCCAAGGGCTCCAATAGGAAAAAATAGCCCAGTGAAGAAAGGAAATAAATAAACGATATAAGAAGTAATGAAAAATTTAAATAAAATATTTTAAAAACATTGACAACATTAAAACAGATCTCAATAAATGAACAACAAAAAGACCTATGGCAGCCTGTTCAACATAAAAACATTTACTGCAACTTTGAACTTTTGAAGTTCTACCGATTCAACTACCCGATTAGGAATATCATTCCACAAGTTTGTCACAGCTGGAATAAAACTTCTAGAATACTAGGTAGTATTGAGCCTCATGATGGAGATGGCCTAGATTTTAAAATTAAATGCATTCCTAGTATTACGAAAGGATGGAACTGTCCGGGAAGATCTGAATGAAAAGGTTGGTCAGAATTATAAAAAATCTTACGCAACATACATAATGAACTAATTGAACGACGGTGCCAGAGATTAATATCTAGATCAGGAATAAGAAACTCAATAGACCATAAGTCTTCCAACAAACCAAGATAAGAATCTGCAGCTAAAGACCAGACAGGAGAACAATACTCAAAAAAGGTAGAATGAAAGAATTAAAACACTTCTTCAGAATAGATTGATCACCAAAACTATTAAGACTTTCGCAATAAGACAATTTTTTTAGCAATTGAAGAAAACATAGAACTAATGTGTTTCTCAAAAGTAAATATGCTGTCAAGAATCACACCTAAAATTTTAAGAGTCATGCAAAATTAAAGAAACATTATCAATGTTGAGATGTGGATGTTAAGGAGCCATTGTCCTTGACCAACTTACAATCATATGCAACAAGCTTGTTTTCTAGGCCAAGCCACATGTCATGTGTATACAGTATGAAAAGCAATGGCCCAAGAGCTCTACCCTGAGGAACACCAGATATCATATCCCTATACTCACTATGGTTCCCATCAACAACTCTTTGCGATCTATTATTAAAAAAAAAAAAAAAAAAAGCTGAATTGGCAATAAATAAAAGTTGCTGATTTTCCTTATGCCACAACTCAAACCTCCTAACAAAAAAAGTCGCAGAAAATCTAACCAAACACCCACGGGCTGCAAGCGTGCAATAGCCCGCGTCTGGCCGTAAGGGCCAGGCAATCTGCAACAACAACAACAACATCGGATGTATCAACCTCAATAGGCTCTTAATCACTATCAGTATCAACCTTTCTCTCTCTCTCTCTCTCTCTCTCTCTCTCTCTCTCTCTCTCTCTCTCTCTCTCTCTCTCTCTCTCTTCATTGATATCACTTTTGGTCTTCATAAAGCTACCTAATTTTATGGGGGTAAGTTTTAGCCCTTGATATAGTTTCCACATAGGCCCAAAATGTTTCTTTTGAGACAATTCTTGCGCTTTATCACTAATTTTACTGATTTCCTCTCATATATTGCTACTACCCTTGCCAACACCCAGAAGTTTTGCCACATTTTTGCCCTCGGGCACAGTAGCAGAAACACTCTTTGATATTCTATTTATTTATTTTTTTTTTCTTGTTTTTTTACTTGAGCTATAGAAAAAATATTGGAGGTTATGACCTCGAGGGAAACAAAGACGCTGAAACCATTAAGGGGACTGTTGACATTCACGCAAATTCTGTGAGACGGAGGAGTGAGGACAAGCAAGTTCCTTGTTTCACTCCGCAATCATTTTGAGTTGCTCACGGGCTATTCGCAACCACCAACAACATCACTTAGATAAAAAAAACGTCTACAATAGATGTTACACGAAAACTGTGGTAATTTTTAAACAAAACTTCTAATATCAGAAGTAGAATACCTTTTTTGTCTGTGAAGGAAGTAAATATGACCGAATGTAAAATATATCTTATATGATCCAGTGTTGCTATCAACAGATTTACCACCTGGAATAGGAACGATGTTTTTTCTTAATGAGAGAGAGAGAGAGAGAGAGAGAGAGAGAGAGAGAGAGAGAGAGAGAGAGAGAGAGAGAGAGAGAGAGAGAGAGACTGAACCGGAAATGATTGGATTTACAAAAAAAAAAAAAAAAAAAAAAAGGAAAGCGCGTTTCAAAATAGTTATAATTTTCAAATATGGAGCTCAGGAAAAATGAACTGGGTCAATTTTCACGGCATAAACTCATAATGGAGAGACATAATATTACCGTCTGGTAATTATGAAGAATGACAACCAGATAAGTGTTAACAGAAACTTGGACCAGAAGATCCTTCAGTTAATTTTGCTATATGCTTAGATATTTATTTTTGAGCTGGCACTACTCGATATGAAATTAAATACAAATGCATATTTTTTAAGTGATCATTTGAAATAAATGAAACAAAATAACAAGTAAAAAAGATAAAAATCATGAGAAAAAATATTTTAAAGAAAAATACAAGGAATTTAAAGATTAGCTATCTTCCCGGTAGTATTTTTTATGTAAAACCGAAAAATTTACTTTTATTCCATATATTCCATAGTAATAATATCGTGTAAGAGCCTGCATTAACTTACAGATCAAAATGTAATATTGTCATTTTCCTATCACAGGACGCATCTTTTGGCGTGTGCATAATCGCTTGGATAACATTTGTACGTCCAAAGAATGTTGAAGATATCAAGAAAAGCGTAGTTATCTCATGAGTTCCTAAGAAAATTGAGGTCTGTTTAGGATTGGCAAAAAGAAAGTGGTCGAAAGGTAACAACGATCGTGGAATGATATACTTGTGACGACAAGAATATTATTATAATACCCTGAACAGGAACAGATATATAAGTGTTGGAGGAAGAAATAGGATTATGATTATGTAAAAGGAGAGAAAGAGAGAAATACAGTTTATCACTAGACTTGATCAAGCCTCTTACGTTTTGGTAGCCTATATGGGTGAAAGTGAATAATTTTCACGTATCTGAGTTACAAGATCTATTTTATATTATGCGACATCAGGATTTGTTATGTCTCCGATATTTTAACTATGTTCATATAATAAAGAGAATCTTTGAATCTTTTTTCAAACATCTCAGAGATATCAACAGAGTGTCAACAATAAAAGAGAATAGCTATTCTGCTAAGTTTTGTTATATGAATGTAGATCAGGGGAGGAGTGATTAATCTTTTTTTGCTCGAAACTAGAAAATGATTTGTAAAAAAAAAGAAAAACACAAATGTTTTTTCAGCTGCCTATAATGACTTAGTATTGTTGCATAATATGAAAGGAAAAATAATATCAATAACGTCAGTTTTAGTAGACGCCACTTCGAATATGATGAGGTACAGCTCCGACGTATTATCTCTCTCTTTCTCTCTCTCTCTCTCTCTCTCTCTCTCTCTCTCTCTCTCTCTCTCTCTCTCTCTCTCTCTCTCTCTCTCTCTCTCTCTCTCCTTCTTGAGCATCATTTTTTCTATCCGTGTATCCATTTGTATCTAAAGCTGAAAAGAAAATCGCCGTAATTTTCACCCTCAGATAACTTTTAATAATCTGTGTACATCTCTTCAAGTACTCACCTCTTTGCCTTGAAGATAGTCCTTCGGCCACACACGTTGCATCCTCTGCGGAAGATAATAAATCATACGCTTACAATATTTCCTCATTCTGGATTTTTTTCCATGTAACACAGGAAATTATTATTACATGCTAAGCTACAACCTTAATGGAAAAGCAAGATGCTTGAATCCAGATGGCTTCAGCAGAGAAAAAAGCCCTGTGAGGAAAGGAAATATAGGAACAGATAGAGTAGTGCGCTTAAGTGTACCCTCAAGCAAGAGAACTCTAACCAATGACGGGGAAAGACCATGGTACAAAGGGTATGGCATTACCCAAGACTAGAGAACAATGATTTGATTATGGAGTGGCTTCCTATAGCAGCTGCTTACCATAGCTCAAGAGTCTCTTCTACCCTTACCAAGTTGAAAGTAGCTACTAAACAATTGTAGTGCAATATTTAACCCCTTGGCTGAAGAATATTTTGGATAGCTTAGTGCTGTCAGGTGTATGAAGAAAGAGGAGACAGTGTAAAGAGTAGACCAGACTATTCAGTTGTTATTTTGTAGATAGAAGGTTGGCCAGGACACCAGCCACCCGTTGAGATACTACCGCTAGAGAGTTATTGGATACTTTGACTGGCCAGACAATAATGCATTGGATACCTCTCTCTGGTTACCGCTCATTTTTTCTTTGTCTACACATACACCGAATAGTCTGGCCTATTCTTCACAGATTCTCGTCTTTTCACATACACCTGACAACACTCAAATTACCAAACACCTCTTCGCTAAAGGGGTAATTGCTATACTGTAATTGTTCAGTAGTTACTTTCCTCTTGGTAAGGGTATAAGAGACTCTGGTAAGCAGCTCTTCTAGGAGAAGAATACTCTAAAATCAAACCATTGTTCTCTAGTCTTGGGTAGTGCCATAATTTAATGTTCTTACTATTCTTAGTATATTTCCTTTTGATTGTTTATTACTCCTCCTGCAGTTCTGTTTATCTCCTTTTTTCATTTCCTCACTGGGCTATTTTCCCTGATGAAACCCTTAGCTTCTCCAACCAAGGTTATAGCTTCGCTTGTAATAATAATAATAATAATAATAATAATAATAATAATGAAAAAACGTGTGATTGTCATTTTGTAGTTATTTTTTTAGGAGAATCCCATTGTCCCTTCAAAAATGATTTAAAATTTGCAATAGAAATATAAATTTTATATTAATTTTGCGTATATGAAATAACGAAAGTCATAATTATATTTCCAATATTTGTATTAGTCTTCCTGTACGCAGTGCAATGTAGAGAACACTAAAGTAATTTCTCCACTCGTTGTATTTTGGAACTGAATTGACTTGCCATTGCCCGTGATGGGTCATATACCCAAGTTCCACAAATCCACTTTTTTATACAGTAAAAATCACAAAGTATAAAATGTAATCTCTCTCTCTCTCTCTCTCTCTCTCTCTCTCTCTCTCTCTCTCTCTCTCTCTCTCTCTCTCTCTCTCTTCAGACGAGTGAGCACACAGGTTAACGAACAGTGCAATCGTTATAACCGTGTGCTTAGCTATAAACTCAAAGACTAAGGAAGGTTTAAAAAAGTTTCCGTCAAAACAAAAATCCTGTTAAGTTCTGTAAATCGTTCTCATTTCTATTGTCTCAGATGCCTATCTTGAAAAGCAGACGTATCGCTTTCCAGGGAGGTTAGAAATCAATCTTTTTTTCCCCTCTTTCCTCCGGTCTTGGCTAGGCACTATAAATTAATTTCCTTTTTAATCTTAATATGCACAAATTTTATAAGTTTCAGTTTAGTTTTCTCAAAAGCCATTCGGGAAAATAATTATGCCACAAAATATTAGTAATACTGTGTCTCATTATGAAAGTAAATTCCTTAAAAAAAGAGTAATTAATTTTTTACATTTTACAGTAAACATAAAACTTAAATTTGGGTAAAGTATATAAGATAAATATCAGGATTAAGTTCAAAGGATTTCAGCTTTACTCGAAAATACTGCAGTATGAGGGTAGGAGTGTAAGAGTGTGGGCGTGGGTTAGAGGGAAAATTAAATATGAATTCCATTGAGTATATGGCTTCAGTTCATCATGCGTTTTAATCTGTTCAAATAGCTTTCCTTCCCCAGATCAGATATGTTTTGACCCCTGAAAAAATAACATGCACCGGTTTCGCAAATGTAATTACCCAACATGAGAAAAACAGTTAGATGTTGTTATATAGATCATCATTTACGATGATTTTTATTTTTTTTTTTCTTCTAGTGAGGAATTAGTTGCAGGAATTGATCAGTGTCACAGGAAAGTTTCTATTTGATGAATGA
>NC_090725.1:126601940-126609440 GCF_036898095.1 Palaemon carinicauda | reverse complement strand
TTGAAAAATCTTTCCGAAGAAAGACCGGTTGAGAGCTAAGACTGCTGGAGACACCTTGAATGGCCTCCCGGGGTCTATGGAGCGTTAGGGGTTAATGGACAGGGTGGGGGGGCCATCGGAACCGAGGGACGAGGCAAGGAGGCCAGGTTAGGAAAGGTACAGGATACAGGAGGGTCCACACTAAAGTCAAATTAAGGAGAGGGAAACAGACTGAAAGTCTGGGTCAGAGAAAAAATTCACTAAGAGAAATATAGAAAGAAAGGAACTATTGTATTATTGTGCGTTGAATGATTTTCAATCATTAATATTGAATAATAACTGCATTATAACATAAGGATAATATATTGATATCAGAATATCATGCCTTCTGTTTTTATCTTTACATTTACACATGTTGCAGATAGAATATCCAATGTAAGATGGATTACTTGACACAAACCTGTACAAATTATCAGCCACACACATATGACATAAATGGGCATATTTCACATTTAAATAGGTTGAAAAAGTAATGATTTTTTATATTAACTTCGTAGGTTTCTTCCTGCGAATATGTTATTTTCATGTTATATGAATCTGGTTAATAATCTATTGGCTATCTTACTCAATAAAAATATGTCAGCTTTTCAATGTTTTAATTTTTTAAGATGCTTTTGTTTTCATACGCCATATCTAAAGGAAAAGTCGCCATCGATACATGTTTTCGAAAGATACACCAAGAACGAAAATTCTATCAAACCTTTCTTTTGTGATATTGAATAAAGAAAAAAAACGTTCGTATGATGAAATGATATATTAAAATATCAACCCTCTTGCTTTGATACTTTATCCAGCCTAAGACTTTGAAGATGAAAGAAATAATCGAATAAGAATCATTTTGAAAGAAAGGATAATATTAAAACCAAGAAGTAAAAGGTAGTTGGGGAATTACTAAGCTTGAGTAGGGAAGAAATAAAAGGCCTCTTGGTGTGTAGTACATGAACTCATACATATAGGTCCTATCCAATTTCCTAGGATCAAGATTTTTTTACAACATCTGGGATCTGGATGCACACGTGTAGTAATCAGATGTTTGTAAAAAAAGAAAAAAAAAATCGAGTATATTATCACCTTTATCACCAAAACATAATTATTAAATTTCAATAAAAGACCCACAAAATCATGGCGCCATCATATTCCAATACCTGAGAAATTGGCAAACTGCAATTCCACGTAAATATTTCGCGCTAAAGCTCAAAATTCATATTTTGTGGTGAAGTGAAAATCAGAGGAAAATCTGCTTCAATATATCATTTCTTGACGGGATTTTCCTCCGTGTACTTAATTAATCCAGCCGAGTCACCTGGATTACATGTAATTAAAATATCCGTATCCGATTGACATCCCTTTGAAACGTTGGGCTTTAATTAACCTCCAACATTAACCCCAAAACCCCTCAGTTACAACCTTTATAAAACCTAGCTCCCATATTCTTTTTTGTGACCTGCTCCTGCAACTCGCTCTTCTCTTTCCTTTAACTTTTCTCTCACATCATCATTTTATTCGTGTTGTCTTGAATTCTTAACCTCTTTCCTTATCAGAAATAGCCTAATATTTCTACCAAATTTTCAAAGAAACTTATTCCTTAGATTTTCTTTAGCAGTTTGATATCAAATTTACTTATATGTCTGTTTATTGTGTTACCTTTCGAGTTAGATTTTAGTGTTTTTAAAGTTTCATCTTCTCTTTTGGCCATTTTCATTTTTTCTTTTTTTATTACTATTCATATCCCTTTTTTCCTCTGTCTTGTTATCAATTTTCCCTTTATTCTTCCTTTACCCTACTCTATTTGTTTGTCTATACTCTTTTATAATACCAGGCCTGAGAAATTTAAACTTTAGCGTATGTGTTTCCTTGATTCTCCCTTATCCTCTTTTGATGTTATATATATATATATATATATATATATATATATATATATATATATATATATATATGTATATATATATGTGTGTGTGTATATATATATATATATATATATATATATATATATATATATTTATATATATATACACACATATATATATATATATATATATATATATATATATATATATATATGAATTTATATATATATATATATACATATATATATAATATGTATATATACATATATACAGTATATAGAATATATATATATATATATATATATATATATATATATATATATATATACATATATATATATATATATATATATATATATATATATATATATATTATCAACTACTATTTTTTCCGCATCATGTAGGTTTTAATTCCCTTGTAGTCTTGCTTTACCTTTCGTTTTCCTTATTTTGGTATCTTATTATTTCAAAGTATCTTCTGTTCGCTTTCAAATTCCTACGATTCTTTTATGAATGATTTATCTTCTTGGGTAATTACTTTCCTTTTTATCTTCATTATTCTCTATGTTTTTACTTCCATTTTTATTCACCTCTCTAAATGCTTTCGTATTCCTTATGGTCACTATTTTTATGCCCTTATCTTAATTTATACACTCTTCTTTACGTCTCTTTTTAGTAAATTACTTCATCCTTATCAATATTAACCAAATTTAGAATATATTTATGATTAGAGATGTACCTCTCTCTCTCTCTCTCTCTCTCTCTCTCTCTCTCTCTCTCTCTCTCTCTCTCTCTCTCTCTCTCTCTCTCTCCCTGCTTGTGCGCGTTTGTCTGTCATCTTACTTCTTGGATTAATCAACTTTAAAGGCAATGAAACACCAAAGTAACCATTTTTTTCCTGTTTTTAAAGGCGAGGCAGTCACACAGTTCCAAGAAAAAATGAATCTTTTTATTTTTTTCTCGCCTTTTATGTGCATTTCCCCCTTTTCGTTCTTTCTAGGACAGAGTAATTCTAATCAGAATCAAAAGAGGTGTTAATTAGGACGTGTAAAGATTTGCGAGCATCTTTTTCGATGACATTTCAATCAGAGTTTGAATGCCACTGACATCCGGAGTGCTAGTCCAAAATGAAGGATATCTACTGAGATTAGAGTGTGCCACTTCGTTCGAACTTTTGGTATAAAAGCAACCAACACTGTCTTCGTCTTAGAGACAGAGAGAGATGGGTTGGGTTACATTTCCGTTTAGTTGTGCATAGGACATCATTATTCACCAGTAGCGTTACCACTTCGTCAGAATTTTGCAATGAGGATTTTATCATAAGTATGAGTAAGTTCTTTATCAATCTTCCACAGCCCAGAGTATTCCAAGGATAATGATGGCTCAACCTTTTTTGTTAGGGGTCGATCCATACAAGAAAGTTTGTAAAACATTTTCGGTGCAATTTCTTGGAACGTCCATGGTTTAATTAGCTGCCAACCATCCCGATAAAGACTACAAGATTTTCGTTATTAACATGAGATTTCTTCTGAAAATATAATGTAGGAATCAAACTTAAAAGTTTTAATATTTGCTCATCTAGAAATAAGACTCGTTAATATATTCTGTACAGGGTTACTAGCCGGCACTAATTAGCAATGATAGTTATTCCACGTTTCATTTCTTCACAGGATTTCCTCTAATGTGCCACAGGGAAGAAGGGGTTTTTTAATGTATGGATCATATTGCGTTATATTTTTCTTTATATTACATTATATTACTTTTATTCATCTACACATGCCTGATAATAACAGCTAAATGTTTTGATATTCAAGAATCCACGTGCGGTACACAATACTAAGAAATAAAAGAAAATTATATCAAACTATGTATATATATATATATATATATATATATATATATATATATTGTACAATTGTGTGAAACACGGTTGGTACATGGCTCCCCCCCCCCTAAAAATGAAATACTGTACATGTTAAATAGGGCGCCCTGATCTAGAGAGGCGAACTGTAGGCGGGTCATCTGGCAGAAGATAAGCAGGTTTTAGACGATCAATGGAGACCCCGTCTTCTTTGCCCCGAATGTTTAGTAGGAATGCTTTCGGACTGCGTCGGATCACAAGGAAAGGGCCCGTGTAAGGGGGCGTTAGTGGTGGCTTGCTGGTGTCGTTGCGCAGGAAGACGTGCGTTGCAGAGTGCAAGTCCGTTGGTATGTGATGCTTCGCTGGGGGCTTGTAAGTCTGGCGGCACGGAGTAAAATTACCCACGACGTGACGTATGCGCTGGAGATCGTCGGAGGAGGTTGTAGAAGGAAAAAATTCGGCAGGGACGACCAACGGGTCGCCATACACCATTTCAGCTGCCAAGACGTCGAGGGCATCTTTAGGAGTGGTCCTTAGTCCCAGGAGGACCCAGGGAAGCTGAGTAAACCAGTTGCAATCCTTGCAGCGGGACATCAAAGCTGCTTTGAGGGTGCGATGAAAACGTTCAACCATTCCATTGGCAGAGGGGTTGTAGGCCGTTGTCTGATGTAGGGTGATGCCCAGGAGATTCGCTAGTGACGTCCACAATTGAGAGGTGAAAGTGGTTCCCCTGTCAGAAGTAATATGCTCAGGGATACCGAATCTTGAAATCCATCCAGAGAGTAAGGCAGATGTACATGAGGCGGACGTTGCAGTTTCCATGGGAATGGCTTCAGGCCAACAAGTGGAGCGGTCGATGTGGGTTAACAGGTAACGATGTCCTTGTGATGTGGGTAGGGGGCCTACAACGTCGATGTGAATGTGTGCGAAACGACGCTGAGGTTGAGGAAAGGTGCCCACTCCTGAATCCGTGTGTCGATGTACTTTGGAAGTTTGGCAAGAAGTACAGGCGCGGAACCAATCCTTAGCATCCTTAGAACTGCTGTGCCATATGAACTTTGCCTTCAGCAGCTGTGCAGTAGAACGGCACAAGGGGTGTGAAAGGCCGTGAATGAAATCAAACACCTGTCGGCGCATGGGAGCAGGAATCCAAGGTCCCGGTCTACCAGTACTGACGTCACAGAGGAGGGTGGTGTTGGAGTCTTCAAGGGGAAAGTCTTCCCAACGGAGGGACGTGCAGGATGTCCCACAAGTTTGATACTCTAGATCCTGTCGTTGGGCTTCAGCCAGGGCGTTGTAATCCAATCCCAGTTGAACGGCAGCCAACGTGTTTCTTGACAGGGCATCGGCAACGGGATTCATTTTCCCAGGGACGTATTGGAGGGTGCAATTGTATTCAGCCACGGCGGAGAGATGTCGGCGTTGACGGGCGGACCAGGCGTCAGACTGTCGATTGAAGGCGTGCACCAGAGGCATGTGGTCTGTGTGAACGACGAAGGGCGTACCTTCTAAGAAATGGCGAAAGTGACGGACAGCCAAGTGCACCGCCAGCAATTCTCGATCGAAGGTAGAATAACCCGATTCTGCCTTGGACAGTTTTCTGCTGAAGAAGGCCAATGGGCGGGGCGAGCCTTTAACCACCTGCTCGAGTACTGCACCAATAGCGACGTCACTGGCATCGGGGGAGAGAAGGAGAGGGGCATGTGGGATAGGAAAAGTGAGAGCCGCAGCAGTTGATAGGGCCTTCTTTGCATTGCAGAAGGCTGCTTCTTGAAGGGGTCCCCCACTTCAGGTCCTTCGGCTTGCCCTTAAGGGAGGCGTAGAGGGGAGCAAGAGTGGCGGCAATGGCTGGCAGAAAACGGTGATAATAGTTGATCATGCCCAAGAATTCCTGCAGAGCTTTGACAGTCGAGGGCACGGGGAAGTTCTGAACGGCTGCTACCTTCTCAGGGAGGGGGTGGACACCTTCAGGAGTGATGCGTTGCCCTAAGAACGATACTTCGCTGGCGCCAAAGGTACACTTGTCGTACCGGACTACAAGGCCATTTTGTTGCAGGCGGTCGAGCACGATGCGTAGGTGACGGAGGTGTTCCTCTTTTGAGGAGGAGAACACAAGTATGTCGTCCACATAACATACACAGAAAGGGAGGCCCCCTAAGATGCCATCCATGAGACGTTGAAACGTTGCCCCAGCATTATGAAGGCCAAAACAGGAGTAATTGAAGGTGTATGTACCAAACGGAGTGGTGATGGCGGTCTTGGGGACGTCTTCTGGGTTCATAGGCACCTGATAATACCCTTTCAGGAGGTCGAGCGTAGAGAAAACCTTCGCTTTGTGCAGGTAGGAGGTCACGTCGCCAATGTTTGGGAGGGGGTAGTGATCCGATTCTGTTTGCATGTTCAGGCGCCTGTAATCCCCGCACGGACGGAGGGAGCCGTCTTTCTTCAGAACGATGTGTAAGGGCGACGACCATGGGCTGGAGGCCTTTTGGCAAAGGCCCATTTTCTCCATTTCGGCGAACGTCTGTTTGGCGGCTGCCAATCGTTCCGGTGCCAGACGTCTGAATTTTGCGAAGACTGGGGGTCCCGTCATCTTGATATGGTGATAAATACCGTGCTTGGCAGGAACCGTGGGCGTTTGGTGAAGTTCTGGACGGAAAACTTCCGGGTACGACGTGAGGAGGTGGGCGTAGGCATCCGTGGGTGCGCTGATGTGGAGAGCGAGGTTAGGGGGGGCGGGTTGAAGAGGTGTCGACAAGTACGAGTCTGCGTTGACCAATTGTCGGTGGGCGACATCGACCAGAAGGTGGAAATGAGAGAAGAAATCCGCACCGAGGATTGGCAATGTGACGTCAGCAACGAGAAACTTCCGAATGAATTTACCGTTTCCGAACGATAATGTGAGGTTCTCGTAACCGTAGGTGGGTATCGCAGATCCGTTGGCAGCTACTAAGCGGACGTCGGCAGATGTAGACAGACTATGTCGTGCCTTGAAGAGTTTCCTTGGCAAAAGAGAACGACAAGCACCCGTGTCTACCAAAAATCGCACGCCCGTTCCTGCATCCTGTAAAAAGAAAAGATTAGAAACATGGGAGGCCACCGCCACAAGCGATGGCCTACTTACACGTTTTTTGGCCACTGACAATCCTTGGCACATTTCTTCGCGGTTGCCCCGAATCTGAAGTGGTAGTAGCAAAACTGCGGCGGATGGGAGGTAGTAAGTGGCTGTAGAAGTCGTTCGTTGGGGCGCGAACGATTGGTGGGTGGTGGGCGGCTTTGTCGCTGCTTCGGCACATCACGGGGTAGGCGTGTATATCCTTCGGCATTCATGTCGGCTTCGGTTGACGTTGAATAGGCATCCTCATCGTCAGGGGTGGAGGCGTTGATGGAGGTCTTGAAGTGGCTGTCCATAAGGGCGTCGGCTTTGGTCATCAAGTCCTTTATGGGTAAACTATCGACATCGGGTATGGCAGTGCGTACAGGTTCGGGTAAACGGCGTATCCAAAGAACACGAAGTAGGTTCACCTCACGAGGAGAGCCGTCTGCGGCAGGTTGAAGGCGAGCGATACTGGTCATTTCCCTGAGGGCAAGCGAAGCCCTTTGGTCCCCCAACGGTTGCTGCGAGAGCTGAAAAAGATTTGCTATACGGGCGGCTGGCGACGGCGAGTACTGCTGCAGAAGGTATGTTTTGAGGGCGTCATACGCTATTGGGGTGTCTCCTTATTCACAAAGCCAGTCGGATATTCCTGGGAA
>NC_090725.1:126591940-126594440 GCF_036898095.1 Palaemon carinicauda | reverse complement strand
TAATCAAATCGTCTATCATTTTTAGCAATTCTTCCCATGATTCACAAAACAGAACTATGTCATCCGCAAATCTTAAGTTGTTAAGTTAATCCTCAATAATATTAATTCCTACATTTTTCCCATCTAAATTCTCAAAAGTTTCTTCTATGCATGCTGTGAAATATCTAGGAGAGATAGGGCCTCCCTGTCTAATTCCTTTCTTAATCAGAATTTTCTCACTATATTAATGTAGTTTATGATTGCTGTACTTCCCGTATAAATATCTTCTAGTATTCTAACATAAGATTTATCTAATCCTGGTTTTTGAAGATCTTTCATTACTGCTGAAGTTTTGAGAGAATCAAAACTTCTCTCAAAGTTTATCAATTCTATACATTGTGGTTTGTCATACGCAATTGATTTTTCCATTACCTGATTAATTTCAAGGAAGTGGTCATTTGTTGAATAACTGCTTCTAAAGCCTGCCTGCTATTTTGGTTGATTAAAGTATAGCAGTCTTTTTATTCAGTCTAATATGATCTTTGTAAACATTTTAAATGCTACTAAAAGTAACTCTTTGGGCAATTTTTCAGATTTTTTATGTCTCCTTTTTCATGAATTACTGTATAATGATAAAGTTTTTGCAAGCTGTAGTTATAGAGTATTCTTGTAGACATTCCGAGTGAAGTTCAGCGATCTTTACTACACAAAAACTCCTCCCTCTACTTTTAAATCAATTGGTAGGCCGTCTTCTCCTGCTGCTTTGCTTCTTCTCATATGGAAAAAGAAGATTAACATCGAGAAATATTTACAGGAGAAGATCCACCTTTTGGAGACAGGTGATGGCTGAAATATTTACATATACCGAAGGAACCTGGCATCAGTCCAAATGTCATATCTTTACCTAGATATTCTTTTCACCTCCATGCCAAGAATAGGGGATGAGATATGTATGGATTGACGTCCTCTAAAGAAAATGGTATGGAAGGGGTAATGAGGCATTCAGGATGATGGGCATCAAAATAGCAATTAATCCATTCATTCATATTGGATTGATAAGGCTAAAAAGTCCATTCATTCGGAGAGATCGATGAATGATTAAGATTCCATCCTTACAAAAGATACAAGTAAGATAAACTTGAAAATTGTATAAAGAAGTAAAAGGAGTCCATCTAAGGAGAGAGGTTTTCAAATGTTATAGGTTCAACCTAAGCATCATAACATGAGAGAAAAAACACAGAACACGACATTTATAAAAGTAGAAAAAGTTAATGAATTCATTGAAGGTAAACGTTTAGTTCAATAGGGCCTTTGAAAGTTGAATGTTAATTCCATCCTGGTGGATAATAAAAAAGTGAAGAGTGCATATATTTTAATCAAAAAGAATTGACGGGATAGAGTACATCCAATAACGGCTATCAAATTATATGAGAATATAATATGCATGAAAACAGAAACGTACATAGCCAAGGCACCTAGAATGCTATAAGACCCATTACTAATATGACGATTGAATGAGAAAGAATAAAATTGTTAGTATGAACGTGGGAATTATAAAGGTCAGAATTATTAAAAGGATAGGACAGCTTAGAATACAAGCTAACTTATAAGATAGAAAAAAAAACATTGTTTACTTCCTATCAGTTGGGCAGCTGGTAAGTAGGTTTCGCCTTGATTAGCAGACATTAAAGAGTTAAACTTTCATCAAAGCAGAACACTAAGTTAAGGCTAATATTTCCGTTATACTATATTATACTGTCAGAAAGAGGTGAAAATCAATAAAATGTCACCGGAGGACAACTTAGGATATTTACCACCATTAACTCTAGTATTTTTACAAAATAGAGCAAGCGGCAAATTTCCATATATCCCCTTTCAGAACTAATAGAAGAAAGGAAAATAGGGCTAAAATGATAAAAAGATCTTGTTCCTTTAACGAGGCTCGGTAGTAATGATAATCAGTAACCGGGGACATGTTATTTTCCGCTTTGATGGAGCAGCAAGAACGCTATCGAGATCAACGCTGTTATGAAGGCCATGTTGAAAGAATATTCATCTCTGCTTGTGGTCTCTTACTACATTTTTTCCGATGGGTTTTGCAGGGATAGGCAGTTTATGATAGTAAGAAGAAAAATGTACGAGAGGCCAAAAATTTGAGATCAAATATATATATATATATATATATAAATATATATGTATATTTGATCTCAAATTTTTAGCCTCTAGTGTGTGTATATATATATATATATATATATATATATATATATATATATATATACTTATATATGCTGTATGATAATTGATGAAATACTGTAGAGTTAACTGAGATGAAGAAGAGAAGCAAATTGAAACTTATTTGAGTATTCTTGGCATTGAACTATACATATATATACATATATATATATATATATATATATATATATATATATATATGTATATATATATATGTGTGTGTGTGTGTGTGTGTGTATGCATATGTATTTATATATATATATATATATATATATATATATATATATAC
>NC_090725.1:126531940-126584440 GCF_036898095.1 Palaemon carinicauda | reverse complement strand
TCGATAAAAATATAATGTTTGGTATATCTACTTCATCAAACGTTTAACCGGGATCCACAAGGCACTAGAAGAGTTGTAGGACACAGCCCTACATGGCTGAGGACTATGAAGCGTGAAGTAGGAGATGATGAATGGACAAGTACTGAATTGAAGCTCAACACTGAGACGACTAGTGAAATCTAACAGTCACTTTACGTCAGTAGGCTTAGGAGGCTATGATGATGATCAAACACAATCATATTCACCTTTGACAATATCAATAATGGTGATGAATAAAAAGATAAATGTGCCTGAACTCCATCCCTCTCCTTGTTGATAAAAATTCACCATTCACCTGGTGATTACTCAACAAATTACTCACTCTGTACTCATTGCTGCGACTCATCTATGTAACTTTCAATCTAGCTGTCATGCTTTATTTCTCTCGTTATGAAAGAAAAAAAAACAGTTTGATTAAAATGTAAATTACAAATCAGTGACAGTAATTGCGAACGGGAAATTGTGGTATGAAAATAGTTATACTCGCTTAAATGACTTTGACACATGGTGAGACGAGAGAGAGAGAGAGAGAGAGAGAGAGAGAGAGAGAGAGAGAGAGAGAGAGAGAGAGAGAGAATTGTATAAATATTTGTGCGTCCTTTTTCACAGATAGAGGGTAGATAAAATAAGTAACTGGCTGAAAGAGATATGGCTGGAAGAAAGAACAAATAAAGAGGATGAGGGGAAGAAAGGGAAAACATTAAATTATGGCAGACTGGATATATAAGAGTAGGGAAAATATATAGAGAGCTAACGGAGAGATTAGTTGTGTAACAAGCACATATACACAAAAAATGTAAGCGAGAGAGAGAGAGAGAGAGAGAGAGAGAGAGAGAGAGAGAGAGAGAGAGAGAGAGAGAGAGAGTTCTATTTACATAACTCTCAGTATACAGTAAATAGTTTTTAATACTCTCTCTCTCTCTCTCTCTCTCTCTCTCTCTCTCTCTCTCTCTCTCTCTCTCTCCTCTCTCTCTCTCTGCATCTACTGTAGTTTAATGAATGAAAATATAAGGTTTACTACTTTTCTGGCTTTGACTCCGTTTATTCTAAAAAAAAGTATAAGTTTGTAATACTTAGGTTATTTTATTTTCCTCGTAGGAAGAACCACGCAAATCATAAAGATTATTACCAAAATATATAGCGAGTAAGACCGAAGGGAAGAACATCATGAGGAAATATAGTAGAACGAAAACAAACCTAATTTTCATTTCATAAACATTGTATACGCCTGAAGAGAAATAAGTTCTGAATTTTTACTCTCTTCATTTCTGCTATGAATAAATTCGAAGTTATTACGTTGACCTAAATGAATACCTAATGATAATTTTTCCGAATATATCACGAGCTGGGCGTGCGTAGTGTACTCTCTCGTCAGGCATTATTAGCTACGTATACTTCGTGTTTGTTCCTTATCTCTAGATTTAATTGCGAACAAGACCAGACTTGCAAAAATAAGAACCTTAATGGATTTCACCTCGGAATAGATTTCAAACTTGCTCCCTAGAAAGAGGTGGGTTATATCATATAGAAAATACTGAAGAAGAGAGCATAAACCTTGTGAGAGTGATTGGTATAACAGCAATTTTACGGGCAGGCGTTTACACCGAGAGCAAGAGAACAGAGGAAGCAATGACGAAAATGATATCTGAAGAAAAAAAAAAATCCAAGGGTGGCAGGAACGTTACAACGCGTTGATGTGGATCCAAGCTGAATATAGGAGTCAAGTCATTTATTAAATGTAATGCCTTAGATTCTCTACTCTAAAAGGGTAATGTGAGAGGAATTTAAAGGATATAAATGCCACAATATCTACAAAGATGAATAGTTTTCAACCCTGAAAGAACTTCCAAGTGGAGAAGTACTTGTAGAATTTAAAAGGAGATCTTTGAAGATATTATTAGTCTGGACCGGAATGTGACTATACCAAGCCGCAGTCTTTGGAAGCATAAAAAAACAGATTGAGTCCTCCCTATTCAAACATATTATATAGCCCCTTATTTGTATATCATCTAAGACTGAACAAAACTAAGAATGGACTTCTGGAGAAGGCTGAGATAGTACATAGAATGAGTAAACTGCCTCAATTAGAGGTTTTAGAAAGAGAACACTTGAAGAAAATGTTTTTATTTAGCATTAGAAAAAATGTGGATAGAATAGCAGATCATTACTGAGCACCCCCAGGAAAAGGAAAAGTAAGTTATAAATCATTGCCAATAATAATAAACAGCGGTATGATAGGAAATTTTAAAGCGATATTTGCTCACCCACAATCGAGGGAAGTCATTCATGGCAAACCAATGAGACCGTGCAAACCATGCCATGTGAACAATTTCTAAATGACTAATATCACTAGAATCACCAAATCATATGAAGATCATGTGAAGTATAAAATAACAACAGGTAGAGGCCTAAAGAATGTACAACAGTCGCTTATGAAAAGTTACTTACGCCAAGTACATAAAAAAATATTGTGTAATTGACACGTGTGCTTATATTTAGGAAGGTTAAGGACAGCTACTACAGTAAAAAGCCTAGAGCATAAAATGTTGAAAAAGTTTAGATCCTTATATGTTAAAAAGTCAAAGATTTAGTTATATTTCCATTTACAAAAATGTACACGCTTGGCACCTAATAGGAACCTTATAGACTAATGTTTGCTTGTTTCCCCTTTTTTGCTAATAAACTGGGCCTCACGTTTATCTGTAAGATTATTAATATTGTACACAATTGATTTCGCTCGAGCTTACACTTACTTGATAGCAAGGAAAGTTCCACCTAGATGTTTTAAGATTTATTTCACATAGCCTTCACATGTTGATTGGTCTTCTTTTTTTTTACGATCATAGTACTTTACTTCACAGTTAAATGTCATTGAGATTTGATAACGAGTGACAAAAGATTCATCCAAAATTCTTGGAAGAGGAAGACTAGCTGTACTGTATGTAGGTTACAAATCACTTGTCGAAATTACTCTATAGATACCAAACTGATGAGGGAAGAGAAATCTGTTAAAATCCAGATATTTTTAAAGGTGATCATGGAGGTGAGTGTAAAATAATATCTATGGTAGATATCTCAGCAATAGAAAATTAGTAGGATATATCAGGGAGGCTTCTCACCACTGACAACAGTTCGCACATTTCTTGGCAGCAGCCGAAAATGTAGAGTAGTAATAGCATAACTGCGACCTATGAGCATCAGTAAGTGGCTGGAGAGGCGTGAGTGAGGGGTGGCGTACATGGGTGGTGAGCAGCATTTTAACCACTCTGAACGTCATAGGATGGGCGTCTGTGTCCTACTGCATTCTATCCTACCGCCTTCGCGTTAGCTTTGGTTATGTTGAGTAGTTGTCCTCTTCGTTAGGAGTGGAGGTGTTGATAGAAGTGGCTGTCCACAAGGGCATCGACCTTAGTCATCAGATCTTTCACGGGCAAAATATTAATATCAAGGATGGCAGAGTGTACAGGTTTGGGTAGGCGCTGTAGCCAAAGAGCCAAAAGTAGGTTCACCTCCTGAGAAGAGCCATTTGTAGCAGATTACAGGCGATCGATACTGGTCATTTCCCTGAGGAGGAGAGAAGCCTTTTGGTTCCTCAATGGTTGTTGAGAGAGCTGAAAAAGTTTGGCTATACGGGTAGCTGGCAATAGCGAGTACTGCTCTACGAAGTACGTTTTGAGAGCACCGTACGCTATTGTGGTGTCCCTTTGGTCGTAAGGCCAATCAGATATTTCTGGAAGTGTCCTAAGGGATCGCCACGCGAGCATAGTCTCCTTTGGTGTTTGAGCGAATTACACCCTTGATGCAAAACTAAACCTCTATGCACTGAAACCAAGCGAATGCCTCAGTACTAGTGAAAGCAGGTGGCTTCATGCTTGTGGTATGCATAGAAGACTCAGAGTCAGAGGCCGGCATCATCAGACAATAAGAGGGAAGGTAGGAGGGAGCTGGTCTTCCAAGAATCACCAATTGGGCGAGGTGGTTGTTACAGAGAGACAATATAAATGCAAATGACTTTATTTAAACAGATAATGAGTTTATACACAAGCAGTTCCGAGCAAGAATATCACAAAAATTCAAATAGACTAATGCATGTAAAGGCAAGCTTAAACAGGTCATTATTAGTGCAAGGGGAGAGCGAGATATACAAAAAAAAAAAGGAATCACCAGTATCGTATACAAGCTTGTGTGAAACACGTGGGGCACAAGGCACTGGAAACCTGACCTATTGAAATATTGGCTTTCTAGAATTTACCCATGCATTAGATAACAGTGCCCATAATTAAAAGGTAGGTATTTGTTTAAAAGAGCACGCCCTCCATTTACTTCAAAATTATGCAATCCTGCAGCTCCCTTCTTTCTGTACAGTAATTAGGAGGTTCTTTAAATGCTGGGAAAGCAAAAAATAGCAAGATATGTTGCACAAGGGGGGGAGGGGGAGGGGTTGGTTGAGGAGGTACTAAACGACCTGGAACCGACATCGTCAACATATTCAATCAAAAGAGTATTTCGTGACGTCAGCGGACATTTGGTATATATTCAAAATATATACTAAATTAAAAATCGAGTAATTACTCAAAAGTGTCACTATTTGTGAATTGTATATTTTATATTTGGTAAATATTTGATAATAAATCTTATTAAAGTGTTTTTTAAAGAAACTATTTTGAGAATTATTAGTTTTCCCAGACGACGTTTTACGACACTAACGCTATCTATTGGCCATATCCTAAGGATGCCTGCCTATTTCCCGCCATGAATACAGACATATGCTGCAAAAATAGTCATTCTCATAAAAGGTTTCTCTAAAAAAATATGATTTGTTGTCAAGTATTTACCAAATAAATATACACTTCACAAATAGTGACACTTTAGAGTAATTGATCCATTTTTAATTTAGTATATATTTTGAAAATATAACAAATTTCCACTGACGCCACAAAATTCTCTTTTGATTGACTATGTTGACGATGGAGGTTCCAGGCCGTTTAGAACCCCCTCAACCAACCCCTTCCCCCTCCCATCCCCTTGCGGAACATCTCTTTCTATTTTTTGCTTTCCCACCATTTAAAGAACCTCCTAATTACTGTACAAAAAGAGAACTGCAGGATTGCATAATTTTGGAGTAAATGGAGAGCGTGCTCTTGTAAACAAATACTTAAAGGCATTTCGATCGCATTCGTCATAGGACCAGTAAAATTACCTGTCGTTTCGAATCCTATCAAAATAATTATTCCCTGGGAACTTACGAAACATTCACCAGTGATCAGTGCTGATGTCAAATCAATAACATGGTCTGTTTTTACGTCTTATGGGCTCTTGGTCATTTATATCATTTTGCAAATGTAAATATATATGTACAGGTTCATTTTGTTAGCCCCCTTTATGATTCATAAAAGGACATTTTACTAACCATCAATACGATGAAAGAGTTAGTGAAGGTGGGGACTCTAAACCAACAAGCCAAATACGGGCCACAAAAAATTATTGTCACTGATGGCAATTTATTGTTTGCTTCTTCACATGCGAGATACTTTTGATAAGATGACGTTGTTAGATTCCCTTTTCCGATGAAATCCTCTTTAACGGTGGCATTTCCATTTGTTGATGCCACGATATACTATTTTTTTCGATTTGAATCTTCTTACAAGGGCAATATGAAATATATGAAAAATAGTCTTTTCTCCCGGATGATGTCTTGTGGCTCATTATCTTTAACATTTTAGTGATTGGTCTTGAGGAAAGGTTTGGAGGGATGGAATGAATAGGTGGAGGGATTCGAGTGGTAATACTAAGAGGTAGGTTGCGTGAGTTTACGTCGATTATACTACGGAAAGTCAATGATATGTTCGATTTCTTTCACGTCCTTCTAATCCGTTATTTGTTATTATTTTATTTTTGCTTATTCATTACCGTGTATTATTTTATTTCTTATGTAAGTATTTATCAACATATGTTACCCATATAAAGTAGATTTTTTTAGTTTTTCATAATGTTAATTTGAGATTTTACCTAACCTGTTTGTAATTTCGCTATAGAATAAGTATTGTATATAATCTTAATTGATACAATGAAAGAATGCTTTAATTTATAAGGGATTATATTCATCGTTTGGTTGTTTATAACCTTCTGATGAAGGTTATATTTTGATAGCCGTGTATTTATCTATATTTATGTGTTTGTTTGTTTGTTTGTGATTCACATAACTCAAAAACTATATGACCAAATCTCATGAAATTAGGTAGGATGATTGTCCATGATCCAATGACGATTCGATTATATTTTGTAGGTGATTGGGTCAAAGGTCAAGGAAAAGGTAACGAAAAGTTCATAAACGTCTTTTTTGTTATATCATGGTCAATTTTTATCAGATTTGCTCGAAACTAGTGCCAAATGTGCATGATTGAATAGTGCATCTTGTGAATTGGGAGTGATTGGTGTCAAAGGTCAAGACAAAAAACGTCTTTTTGCTCTATCGTGGTCAATTTTTATCTCATTTGAATGAAACTAGTGCCAAAATACGGATAATTCAATTGCCTATCTTGTAATATACAACATGATAGTGACGTCCTTTTCCTTGTTAGCAATTGGGATTCAAATGCCAGCGGGGTCAATGAACTTGCAAAAAGTGCAGTTTTTATCATTACGCGGCCATTATTATCCGATTCATTTACATAACCATGGTAACAAATATGGTGTTGGCGAAAGAATACGTTCTACCGAGTGCTCGTTCTAATCTAAAAGGTGTTTCAAATTATTCTTAGTCTCTTGTTGAAAAGTACTTAATTATTCATTTCCGACTAAAAGAGCTTTTACATTTCATATGTCAACATTCAATTTACTTCTTTTGAAATATAAAATCTTCCCGGCAAAAAATACCAACATAAAACTTTACGGTGTTTAGAGCGATATTAGAAACAGCTTCTAATAAAGCTATTTGACTTGATGGATCTCTCTCTCTCTCTCTCTCTCTCTCTCTCTCTCTCTCTCTCTCTCTCTCTCTCAACTTTGCTATTCATTCGAAGTCCCCTTGACATCATCGTATATTCTCCCTCGCCGAGGGTCATTTTACTCATAGAAATATTTGGATTATGGTGAGAGTAATAGATTTCACAGGGAAAAGCTCTATGTACAGTATTTCGACTAACGCAAAAAGAGACATGCGATTAAGCAATCAATATAGTCATTTCTTTGTGCATCTACTGACGCAAATAAACTCACAAATTCCACATTTTAAATATACACCCACCCACACCCATATATATATATATATATATATATATATATATATATTTATATATATATATATACACACATATATATATGTGTGTGTGTACATACATACATACGCACACACATATATATATATATATATATATATATATATATATATATATATATGTGTGTGTGTGTGTATATATATATATATATAGAGAGAGAGAGAGAGAGAGAGAGAGAGAGAGAGGGGGGGGGGGATTTTTAAGAAATACTATGAACAGCGAATAGTGGGTAGTAAAAGAAGCAGACTAATCTGTAGAGTTTATTGCATTATTACAGAGTTCCTATCATCGATAACATAATACCATCTATTCCACAAACACATAAAACTCAATAGGGACATAGTAAATCAGCGGAGTCTTTTAGATGGTTTCGTAAGCAATCTTTTCATTTATTTACCT
The DNA here is from genome assembly GCF_036898095.1 of Palaemon carinicauda. NCBI lineage: Eukaryota > Metazoa > Arthropoda > Malacostraca > Decapoda > Palaemonidae > Palaemon > Palaemon carinicauda. The sequence continues at coordinate 126,576,725 of NC_090725.1, read as the reverse complement.
GAAGCTTCGGAAAATCCGCCATCAAAAGCAGAAGCCATTTCAAATTGTTAAGAGGAAAAATTATGACATTTGCCTCATTTATATATCTACGCTTAACAGCAGTAGATTAATGTTTCAACGCTTTTCAACTTTTCAAAAATATGAAAAATAGTAAAGTATATGCCTGTTGAAATGGATAGGTATTCAGTGAAATATGGTTATAATTCACCGTAGAGATTTTTCCTGGGGATACTTAAAATGCATAAGAAATCGGTAACATACATTCGGTTCAGAGAGTGAAAAATTCAGTATCATATGAACGGTGTGTAAGAAAATAATAATAACCAGATTAATTCGATAAAGGATATATGTTTACAACAAGCAATGGGGTAATATAGTATCATTTCTAATGCAATTCTTCAAGTAAAATATACAAATGTTTGCAATTAAATTGGTTTTCTGCTTTAGATATTTTTTTTTTTTGGGGGGGGGGGCAAGAAGATATCGAGATTTTTCAAGAAGAAAATTTTACCTTACAGTATTACTGATACTTTTTAATTGTACATATTCAATAAAGAAAAATAACTCACGAAAACTCTGTATCACATAGTAAAAAATAATTGAAATTAGTTTGTCTTCTCTCTCTCTCTCTCTCTCTCTCTCTCTCTCTCTCTCTCTCTCTCTCTCTCTCTCTCACACACAGTAGGCGCTAGAGTTGATTACCTTCTATTCTAACCGTCTATACACCTAGCCCCTCTCTGTCTCTATATTCCATCCCTTCATCTACCCATTATCCTCAGTCTCCCTTCGCTCTCTCCATCTCATTATAAACTGTAAGCGAAATACATTAGGGAAGTGTGGCCGGGACGTCAGCTTCAGTTTGCCACCTTCTAATTGGTTAGGAAAAATAAGTGGGCGGAGCTTGTCCGACGTCGACTTCCCTCTGGTGGTGAAATGTGAAAAGGATTTTTTTATATAAATATTCTCCCTTTAGAGGCTCCCATTTTAATTCTTCACCTCTCACTTGAAGGTGCGTTTACCAGAGATGGATAACCATTATTTCAGGCATGTCGTTTTCTTAGTCTGATTTTCAGTGTTTATAGAACTGTTTTTCATATTAGTGAGATACTAAACCTGCGGACTTATGTATTTCAGAATTAAATCCAGTATCAAATAAAGTTTAAAATTCTTAGATACATTATTCCTATACCCAGTTATATAGTTAAGATATCGAATGCTAAAGCTCAAAAGTCATTTAAATCTGAACTTAGGAAATGTTTAAAACAAAATCTCATATTTATTTCATAGTAATGATATAAACTTGAATTAATAATCTAATAAAGTGTTGATATTAAAAAACTTTTGCAATTGAAATACTTGACCTAATCAGTAATGTAATTAAGTTTGGCAGTTATTATGTCATTTACTAGATGTAATAATAAAAAGATAAAATGAACTAATTCGCCATGTTAGGTAAAACAAAAAAAAAAAAACCTACTTATCAGGAAGTAAAGTAGGAAAAGGAGAAATGTATACTTAGTTGATCACCTGTGTTATGTTTAATGTGTCATTTCAAATATTGTAAGTAAAGAAATTCAAATATCAATCAGTTATGAAAATGTATACCGGAGATCATTTAATTATCTAGAATATTAGGAAATTATAAAGTGAAAAAAAAAAATTTCTATATCAAGGTATTTCTAATGAAAAACGTGTAAGTGTAGGACTGCTTAGCTTTGCTCTCAAAATTGTACTTCAGTATACGTATATCATGATATTATTACAATTCTATATTCTTAATAAAAAGTATATTCTACATATTTTTCCACAACTTAGATAATGAAATGATCACTGCATTCATAATGTTAGATGCTATTTTTTTCAACATCTAAAGGGGTAATAAATAGCCAATTATTTTCTTTGTAGTTCAAAAATACATCTCATCATTGGTATTATCTAAAGGCAGCTGAGGAGCCACTACAATTGACACGAAATAATGTAAGCAACAATCAGATTAACATACCGTAATGTCTTTGCATTCACCTGAGTAATGACTTTTAAAATAGTTTTACCGTTTTCCATGTAGTAAGGCTAATTCTCGATAGGAACTTATTGCTCCTTTCCTGGCAGTAACAGACTCAATGTGGACACTTATTCCTGCCCTTAATATGCAAGAGCTGTTGGATATCGAGTTAGTCAGGGGAAGCACAAATTATTCAAAAGTTCTCAGACAGTGAATATTTACAAGAGTACATTTTGATTCTTTAAGGTTTCCTGAAATATCGGTTTGCTAAGGGTCAGTAGTGTGTAACTGTATATCTATGTCTGTTTTTTTAATGATTAACTGACTCTTTTGTTTTAAAAGCTATTGTATGGGAGATTTTAAAATCATTTTAATACAACCATTCACTAAAACTGAAAATTAGTGGCATGATTGTTGACACTTTTGTAGTATATACAAACATTATAGCTAGCCATTATTTATATTTAGTTTTCAACACTTAACTGAGACATTTTTAACACCATATATTTTTTTCTTCCAATTGCTGATGGATATGTCAAATTTATTGCTCTGAGATAATATTAAAAATAAATTTATTTTCTTATAAGCAGCTTTAAATCATACCCTGCCAGACTATTTTCATACCTGGTTGGAACCTGAGTAGCATTGTTAAACTGATAACAACTATTTCATTCCAGAAGAGTCTGTATATGGAGAAAGACCACATATCACAAAGAAACCCTTGTTTCTAATGTATGTTAGGTTATTCTAGCCTCAAAACACTGATTTGTTGACAGTGTATAACCTGTTCCTGGTTATACGTACAAATACAATTTTGAATGTTTCTCAGCTCCGAAACATGATACCCTTTTGTAAACAATGAAAGTTAGTTTACTCTACTTTCCTATTGTCCTTGGCCTGTGTAAGGCATCTAATGCACAAGCTTTATTATGTGCCATTATCAATATTAGAAAGACTTGTAGGAGTTTGAAGTTATTAGCTAGATATATTGAAGAAAAAGTTTGTAGCTTGCATTTTAAAAATAGATTTAGTGATATGAAGTGAGCGAGTTACTTTCCAAGCACAATATTGTCCTTCCTATATAATTCCAAGCTTCCTAATTGATGGGATATTTTGAATTTCTTATTTTATACTAGTTCAACAATAAATCAAGTGTTATAATACGAAATTACTGCTGAATAAAAAATCAATTGAATATTCAAAGTCACAATCCTCCTTTAGTTGTTCAACATTAGTCGTTTCATACAATTGGAAATGTGGATCATCGGGTGAATGTTGAACTTCTATACACACATTACATAATTTCCCCTATCGTGTATGCCTTGCCTTTCCTGTATATCTTTCACTATCGCAAGTTCCATTTTGAGAAACATTTCCGATTTGTCTCTTCCTCCTTTGCAGTATAATGAAGGGGACTATGCATGTAGAGATTTTTTTAATATAATTTTACTCTGTCATTTACTAAATTTTATTCTATTGGGCTTTACCAAAGAATATTTATGACTGTTAGAATTAATTTCATACTTTGTATCAAATACTGGAAGGTGTACCATGGAAAATCTTAATAAAAAAGATGGTCATTATCATTGGACTCGTATCTTTCTGCTTTTCCCGATAGGTTTGCAGCTTTTCTTTTAATAATAAGATAAATAAGAATAACAATGATGATAGTAACAATAAAGAATTGAATCAAATCGCTGCTTAAGGTGTTGATTTTCAGTTAGGAGATGAATGTGGGTGTCATAATCTTTCTCTTTATTGCAAAGAACGTAAAATATTCTGGCATGTCTTACGGAGTGGTCCAAAATCGTTTTCAAAGGAATACTCACGGTCCCTAATTGGAAACTAAGTATCCTGGCTGTATTTAGACACAAATTCGGGCTAACACCGTCACCAACTGGCAATGATTTCCCTATTGGCTTGTATCTGGCTGCCAAGTACTCTGATTGACCAAGGCGTGCAGCCTGAAAGTCAGACTGCTTTTATACTCATCTTCTGTTAGAATGTTCTACTATGCTCAGATTTTCAACGGAGGCGCATTTGCAATCACTCGCAGGGGTGCCCTTTTAGATAGGAAAAGTTCCCTTCTAGCTATTGGTTGCAAGTATTTTGTTCAAATAGCATATTTGTTTTCAAATAATTACCAAGTAACGTGAATTAAAACCTTTACTAACCTAAATTCCTCTCCCAGATATCTGTTTTGTCAATGAATAATGTTAACGAATAAATAGATTGTGAAGTACTGTGATGGTAAGTGAAAATCTGATAACAACACTCATCGATGCTACCAACAGAATCTTGTTTTTGGATGCGCGCTGCATAAGTTTGTAACTTTTCACATATCTTAGCATAGATTGGGATAAATTACACTAAGCATAAGAAAAATGTGTTATAAACTTCCTTTGAATACCAGAATCTACTAAAACATGGACTCATTAAAAATCTCTATTGGTGAAAACTTGCGTGAAGGTAAAAGGAACAGCCTTCTGTCAAATACCGAGGCGAGAGATGAAAGGGAAAGGGACTAAATCATGGACCCCTTGAGAATAGAACACTTGAATGAATGTTCTTTCTCCGAGGCATGAGATGGGAAGAGTTTATTTTAAGCTTTAATGTATATATATTACTAGTGCATATTTTGGAAATGTTCTGGAATCAGCGATTAGGGTAATTAATACTAGACTATATAGCGCAAAATGTTTGTCAGTAGCGCGTACGCAAGCGTATGTTTATGTATGTATTAATACGTACAAACATTGTTAGAGAGAGAGAGAGAGAGAGAGAGAGAGAGAGAGAGAGAGAGAGAGAGAGAGAGAGAGAGAGAGAGAGAGAGAGAAAATTGACAATTTGGTATCCATATTTTTTTGCGCATTGGAGGTCAAAATCAGAAACATAAAGTACACATTTTTAGCTAAGCACAATTAAATCAATTCCATATCTTCCTTTGAGAAAGGAACGTATACTATAGAATTAATCTTTATGTATTCTTTGTGCATAATTTCTTTTCTTATAAGTATTATTCACCACTTTCGACAAATATATATATATATATATATATATTTATATATATATATATATATACATATATATATATATATATATATATATATGTGTGTGTGTGTGTGTGTGTGTGTGTATATATATATATATATATATATATATATATATATATATATATATATATATATATATATATTCATTCATAAAATAGAACATCAGTTTTAGTATTGAAATAATTTTCTTATAGTCTTTATCAACCTAAATGACATGATAACTGGCTCCAATTCTTAATCCAGAAGAGCTACAAAGCTAACTTCTCTGTGCTACATTCAAGTCGACTGTTAATGGCTGGTGGAGGTCAGATCGTAGGTCATTAAGAGAGAGAGTGCGAGAGATCGACAGGGAAGTCTTAATCACCCTCTTAGGTTAAAGAGGGGGAGTGGAAGAAGAGAAGGGAGGAAGGGGGGCAAGTGTCACAGAAGAGGTCGCTGCTGCCTCTTTATTGACGCTCCATCAAATCAGCCGTTGATGTTTGGGAGATTTCAAAGTTTCCTCTCCTCCAGTAAGCTGCTCATAAAGCCAGTCATTTGCAGATATATTCAATGTTCTGACACTTTATATAGTTTTAACATTATTAATTCGTCTATTCATCTCTAAGATAGTGTAATTAGGATCGTTTTCGTCATCCTATATTTATTGAATATTCCATTTAACAATGTCTTTCTCCCTACCATTTACCTTTCTTATTTCTTAGAAAGAATAATTCATCCTCCCCGAAAACCTTAGCGATCAGCTCAGGACCCCAATTATATAGGACCTCCCTCAACCTACCTTCTTCCATCCCTCTCCCTTTTCAACAGCAAAGTTGAGATTGAGTTTGGGTGAGATGCAAACAGTTCTCTCTAGTGGCAAAGTCATTGACTAAGTTTGACAGAATACAAAAGACAAGATCAACAGCAGGAAGAAGATAGGGACAAACGCAGAAGGTGTTTAGGGACAGAAAGTTTGTTGAGAGAGAGAGAGAGAGAGAGAGAGAGAGAGAGAGAGAGAGAGAGAGAGAGAGAGAGAGAGAGAGAGAGAGAGAGCGTCATCGGACATCGGAGAAGCATATCTGCTGTGATAAAAAGACTACCCATATTCGTCCTAAACACGAGTCCCAACGGCATAAAGGAAAACTATAATACTTCTATCTTCGAGAAGGGAAATAACCCAGTGAAACCCTGTAAGGAGGTCATTAGGTGAGATCTAAAGACAAATTACTTAATGGGGAAGTAAAATTAGGATTGGTGATTAGACGAAGACAAAGGAAAATTACCCGTAGTATCACGTAATAAGGCTTGATTGAGTTCGTGGGGAGATTCCCCTTTATAAGCAAATGGGGTTGACGGAGTGAAAAAAAGGGTTAAACTTGTAAGAACACCTCATTCTAGGATATCTACTAGGGGCGAGGTAGCTTATGCCAGGAAACACTTGAATCGATGGTTAAAAGAAGGATTAAGAACTTATGCAGTTGTCTATAACGGAAATATGCATGAAAATAAGAAAATTACATGAAAAGAATTTGCACCAATTAAAAAAAAAAAAGAGGGGAAATAAGATGAAGGAAATCTTGCGACCAAAGCTTAGGGAATAAGAAAAAGACTACATAGGAAGACGAGTACGAGGATTAGGAAAAACGTATAGGTCTGCAGTCAAAGGAAGAACGAGTGAAGTAATTCAGATGTTGATATAGGGGATAGCAAAAATTAGATTACAATAATATTGCGAGTGAGCAATAACAGTTTAAATTCAATCAATATTTTGAGACACTGAGGACGGTAAATCCTAAAAAAAGAACGAAGGATAATGATAATCTTTATTAGAGTAAGTGTTCACTGAATACTGATTAAAGCAAACGACTAAAGAAGAATGAAAGATTATAAATATTTACTGGGTGTTTGATATCAGTATAAGGAGAATGTAAACATTAATAACAATACCTAAAAAGCTAAAATAGAAAAAAAAAAACATGAATTAAGAGTTTCTTTGTAGGAGATAAATTATTAACTGATTATTGTATGACAAAGTAAGTTCGATATGATAGACGTACATAAGGCAATGTCACAAAACAATTACAATTCGATTCACCTCATTCCAACAACAATCATTTTCCTTGCTTCAGGAGCGAGTCAAATTTTGCAAAGACGTGATTACAAGGCTGTGCTTATACGTTTACTTGAAAATGGATATCAAAATGAATTTTTTCACTTTTAACGTCATTTCTGGCTGTTTCACCTTAACTCTGACATCCTTGTGACTGCGTTTTAAGAAATTCTGTAGGAATATAATATGGAGATGAAAGCAAAAACAAGAATGATGATATCAAAGAAAAATCAGACTAAAGGCAGAATAAACATATAATGACATAAACAAAGACAAAGGCTGAGTGAATAGATAAAGAAATATATGATGCAATCTATTTTGAAAAAAAAAATGGGAATAACAGATAATAGTAGAATTGGTAGAAACGGTGATAATTCCAATAAAAGGATAATTAAAAAAAGGTGGCAGGAGAAAAAGGCATCCTTGAGACTAAGATGAAGAATAAATTATAAATCTGCTTTAAAAGGTGGTGAAAAGAAGTGATTTGATTGTAGAATTATGACAGAGGATGATAATGTCATTAGTAAATGTAGCCTGAGAAAAAATTATCTTGATGTTATTAAACACCTGTATAACCAGCTAAATTATTTATTTTTCCTATTTTTAAATAATAATAGTCTCTGAGTAAATAAAAGGAGATATGTTTTCATGGCAACGTGACGTTCTGAATGTAGAGGGAATGTTTCACTATGGCACTATATTGTGAAATTTTCATTTGTATTTGTTTAGAGTTGATCATTTGGAGTGGGTCACTCCCTGAATATTTTCAACCTGATTAATCAAGTTTCGCGTCCCTTCTTAAGATAACAAGCTAAAGATTATAATTACAGTATACAAAATCATTATTAAAGTTTAGGGTCCAGAGAGAAGGATAAGAAATAATGTGAATATTACAGAAAACACTAGAATGAGGTAAAAAAATAGTGTTCGAGGGAGTTAAAATGGCATTTCATGTACAGTATTTCAGAAAACTCAGAACATGGTGTTGAAAATGGATACAGTAAAAAAAAAAAAAAAAGATACCAAAGTAGCTGAAAAAACGGAGAAGTTGGAAACCTTCGCGACAACTAAATAATAACATCCATCGTGTGAAGTATATGTTAATAGAGAAGAGATGATGAAAAGTGTCCATGAACCCGAATTGAAATACAATGTTCACTCGATATTCAGTTGCAGAAATTACTAAAATGAAGCCATATAAATTCATCAATTAAATAAGATAAAAGAAGTCCATACTATCCCCACAATAAGGTTTTAGACTAATTAGAAAGTACTATATGAAAACTGAATTGAACCATATTGTATGACCGACTGACTTCCATATAAATCAAAGGATTTCACTGTCTCTAAGGAAAACAAGCATTTGAAATGTGTATTAAGGAGACTGGAGTGAAATTCAAAGAACTTGGCGTTGTTGAAAACCAACAGTATTGCTGGGCTTTCCCATTACGCGTGTAGATATAAAGCTTAATTATCTGGCAACATTAACCCTTGTTATAAATGCAAATGAAGTGAGGCAAACTCGTTTGGATGGAGCGAGGTGGATAAGCTAGTTTTTTTTTTTTTCTATAATTTCCATTTTTGGGAGTTGATGGACATTTTATTATTACTTACACCTGATATACTAACATTATAATTGAACGTTTAGGGTACTTTGTGTTCTTTCAAAACATAAAAAAAAGAACAATTTAATTACTTTTGCGAAATTTTGGTGAAAACTTGACCGGGTTTGTTGTAATCTTGCTAGATTTATAAACAAATAATTCTGATTTACTGTTTTCAACACACTTTTATTTGTGCTATAGAGACAATAGAATGCGTAAGTTAATCCTTCACGAAAATCAGTAGAAGCCTTAAGTCAAAATCAATGTAACTGTAGTCCTTAAAATTAGTTATAATCATAAACACTGGAGATGAAATATACTGTAGATCTGTGAAAGAGCCTGTGTTACTCTGTCCTTTCTCCTTGTGACCAGGATCCCTGCAATAAATAAAGGCATTACCTACCCATCTCATATGTATATTATTTTTTCTTGGGAAGTATGAATGATGTGTCGGTTCACTCCATTTTCTCTCCCTTGAACATAAGAGATATCATAAAAAGACGTTTTATTTTGTTGGGATTCCCTTTTTTTCATTCTTTTAACGAATCGATAGAGTCCTTACTTACCACCTTTCATGAAGGGAAGAATTGTACGTAGACTAGTAATGATAATATTCGTATATCGGTTGTAATAATTAATCTAATTGGAGTTTGCAATACTCAATGACCCACGTGAATGGCAGAGCAGACAAGGAAGAAAGTTCTAGGTAGTAGGTTGGCCAGGGCATCAGCTTCCCATTGAGATACTACCGCTAGAGAGTTATGGGGTCCTTTGACTGGCCAGACAGTACTACATTGGATCCTTCTTTCTGGTTATGGTTCTTTCCCTTTGCCTATACATACATCAAATTGTATGGCCTATTCTTTAAAGATTCTCCTCTGTCCTCGTGCACCTGACGACACAGAGCTTACCAAACAATTCTTCTTCACCCAAGGGGTTAACTACTGCACTGCAATTGCTCAGTAGCTACTTTCCTCTTGGTAAGGGTAGAAAAGACTCTTTAGCTATGGTAAGCACCTCTTCTAGGAGAAGGACACTCCAAAATTAAACCATTGTTCTCTAGTCTTGGGTAGTGCCATAGCCTCTGTACCATGGTCTTCCACTGTCTTGGGTTAGAGTTCTCTTGCTTGAGGGTACACTCGGGCACACTATTCTATCTAATTTCTCTTCCTCTTGTTTTGTTAATGTATTCATAGTTTATATGGGAACTATTTAATTTAATGTTATTACTGTCCTTAGAATATTTAATTTTTCCTAGTTTCCTTTCCTCACTGGGCTATTTTCCCTGTTGGGGACCCTGGACTTATAGCATTCTGCTTTTCCGACTAAGGTTGTAGCTTAGCAATTAATAATAATAATAATAATAATAATAATAATAATAATAATGATAATGATAATAATAATAATAATAATAATATGGTGAAAAGATGCCTATTCTCTTAGCAAAACTATGAACGATTGAAACTTTACTATTATGCGTAGTGGCTTTTAATAGAGAGACTAAATGAATGTAACTGACTTTATTTCAACAGATAACGAGCTTATATACAAGAAGTTCCGAACAAGAATGTCACAAAAACTCCAACAGACTAATACGTGTAAAGGCAAGCATAAACAGGTTATAATTAGTTCTTGAGAGAGCGAGATATACGAAAAATAGCAATACCTTTACAGTGTATCACCATGTGCGAAATACGTGCAGTACATGTCTCCCCACAGAAAAAAGAAATACATGTAAAATATGGTATCCTGGTCTTAAGAGGTGCACTGTAGCCTGGTTATCTTGCAGGAGATATGCAGGTTTAATGGAGAGACAGTCTTCTTTGCCACAAATATTAATCAAGAAAGTCTCCGGTGTGTGAAAGATCACAAGGAAAGGGCCCGTGTAAGGGGCGTAAAGCAGTGGCAAGCTAATGTCATTGCGCAGAAAAAGTGCAATGCCTTGTACAAATCAGATGGTATGTGTTGCTTTGCTGGCTTGTAAGTCTGGCGAGATAGAGTAAATTTTCCCATAACATTACATAGACGTTGGAGGAGGATGTTCCATAAGGAAAAAAATCGGCAGGGACGACCAATACACCATTTCAAATGCCGAGACATCAAGGGTGCCTTGAGGAGTGATCTTTAGTCTCAGGAAGACCCAGGGAAGCTAAGTAAACTAGTTGGAGTCATTGGCTGCAGAGTTGTTCGCTGTTGTCTGATGTAAGGTGATGCTCAGGAGATTCACTAATGATGTCCACAATTGAGAGGTAAAAGTAGTACACTTGTCAGAAGTAATATACTCAAGCACACCAAATCAGGCTATTCCCCCTGGGAGTAAGGCAGATGTACATGAGGCGGATGTTGTAGTTTCCATGGAAATAACTTCAAACCAACAAGTATGGCGATCAATCACGATAAACACGTAACGATGTCCTTATGATATTGGTAGGGGATCTACTAAGTCTACGTGAATGTGGGCAAAATGACTCTGAGCTTGAGGAAAGGTGCCTACTCCTGAATCCGTGTGTCAATGTACTTTTGAAGTTTGGTATGAAGTACAGGTGCAGACCCAGCCCTTAGCATCCTTAGTAATGCTATGCCAAATGAACTTCGTCTCCAGTAGCTGTGCAAAAGATCAGCATGATGGATGTGAAAGGCCATGAATGAAATCAAGCACATGTTGGCACATAGGAACAGGTATCCATGATTGTGGTCTACAAGTACTGATGTCACAAAGAAGGGTGGCGTTGGAGTCGTTGAGGGCAACGTCTTCCCAATGGAGGGATGTGCAGGATGCTTGGTACTCTGGAACTTTTTGTTGGGAATCTGCCGAGGCATTGTAATCTAATATCAGGAGAATGGCGGCCAACATATTTCTTGAAAGGGCATTAGCAACGGGATTCAATTTCCCCTGGATATGTCGAAGGGTGCAATTGTATTCCAGACACAGCAGAGAGATGTCGGCATTGATGGGCGGACCAGCGGTCATACTGTGTAGGGAAGGCGTGCACCAGAGGTATGTGGTCCATGCAAATGTCAAAGGATGTACCTTCTAAGAAGTTGTGAAAGTGACAGACAGCTAAATGCACCACCAGTAATTCATGGTCCAAGGTAGAGTAGTCGGATTCCGCATTGTACAGTTTCCCACTGAACAAGGCCAATAGGTGGGGCGAGCCGTTGACCATCTGCTTGCATACTGTACCAATAGCAGCATCGCCTGCATTGGTGGAGAGAAAGAGAGGAGCATGTGGCATGGGAAAACTGAGAGTAGCAGCAGTTGATAGGGCATTATCTGCCTTGCATAAGGCCGCTTTTTACAGAGGACCCCAGTTCAGGTGTGTTAGCTTGCAGAAGAGAAAGGTGTAGAGGGGGGCAAAAGAGATGGCAATAGCTGGCAGGAACCAGTAATAATAGTTTATCATGCCCAAGAATTCTTGCAGTGCTTTGACAGTGGAGGGGGTAGGGAACTTCTGAATGGCTGCTACCTTCTCAGGGAGGGCAGACTCCGTCAAGAGTGCTGCGGAGCCCTGAGAATGATAAGAATGATACTTTGTTGGCACAAAAGGTAAACTTGTTGTACCGGACTACAAGTCTGTTCTGTGCTGTCTTCCTCTTTGGAGGAAGAGGACACAGGTATGTCATCCACATAACATACGCAGAAGGGGAGGTCCCCAAAGATATCATCAGTGAGACATTGAAAAGTAACCCCAGAATTACGAAGGCCAAAACAAAAGTAATTAAATTTATAGGTACCGAAGTTGGTTGTGATGGGGATCTTGGAGTTGTCTTCTCGGTTCATGGGTACTTCATAATGCCCCTTCAAGAGGTCGAGCGTGGAAAAAACTTCGCTTTGTGTAGGTAGGAGGTAACACCGTCTGCGATGTTTGGGAGGGCATAGTGATCAGGGCTCCACCTTTTACCAGAAGGATATGTAAGGCAACGACCATGGGCTTAAGGCCTTTTGGCAAAGCCCCATTTTTTCCATTTTGGCAAACATTTTCTTAGTGGGTGCTAATCGATCCAGTGCCAGACGTCTGAGTCGGGTGAACACTGGGGGTACCATCGTCTTCAGATGGTGATAAATACCGTCTTTGGCGGGAACCGTAGTTGTTTGCCGAAAATCTGGACAGAATTCTTCCTAGTACGATGTGAGGAGGTGGACATAGGTATCTGTGGGTGCGCTGATGTGGAGAGATCCGAGGCAGCGGGTTGAAGATGTATTGACAAATAGGAGTTTGTGTTGACTATCGTTGTTGAGCAATATCAACCAGGAGGTGGAAATGGGAGAGGAAATCCGCACCGAGGATGGGCAATTTGATGTGAGCAATGAGAAACTTCCAATGATATTTGGCGCTCACAAACAATAATGTGAGAGTGATTGCAGATTCATTGGCAGTCATCAGGTGGACGTCAGTAGATTTAGACTGACCATGTCGCATCTTGGAAAATAGCCTTAGTAGAATAGAACAGCAAGCACCAGTGCCCACCAAAAATTGCACGGCTGTACATACATCATGTAAAGAGAAAAGGCTAGTGATATGGGAGGCCATACCCACAAGCGATTACCTACTTACAAGTTTGTTTGCCAATGACAACTGTTCACACATTTATTTTAATCAGCCACGAATCTAGAGTGTTAGTGGCATATCTGTGGCCAATGGGCGTCAGTCGGTAGCTGGAGAGGTCGTTGGTTGGGGTGAAAGTGAGTGGTGGCATGTGTGGGTGGTAGGCAGCTTTGTCACTGCTTTGGCATGTCACAGGGGCAGTGTCTGTGTTCTATCACATTCACGTCAACTTTGGTCAATGTTAAATAGTTGTCCTCTTTGTCTGGAGTGGAGGCGTTAATGGAAACTTGAAGTTGCTGTCCATTAAAGGTTTACATGATTAAAAGCCTCTCATGCATGGCAGAGGGAAGGGACAGTGACATAGCCGTATCAAGCAGAACAATGCCCTAAAGCCTGGCCATATATAGATATGATAAGTGACCAAGCTCCCTCTCTACTAAAGCTAGGACCAAGGAGGACCAGGCAGTGGCTGCTGATGACTCAGAAGCTAGACCTAGAGGCTCTTAAAAACTCCCCATCCTTAGCTCACAAGAAGAATGAGGCTGCATTGACCAAAGTAACTAACGAGTTTGAGCGGGACTCGAACCTCAGTCTGGCGTTCACCAGTCAGGGACGTTACCGCATCGGCCGCCACAACCCTAGGATATCAACTTTGTTGATCAGGTCCTTCATGGGCAAAATATCGACATTGGGAATGGCAGCGCATACAGGTTCAGGTAAGCATTATACCTGAAGGGCACAAAGCAGGTCCACCTCCTAAGGAGACCTGTTTGTGACAGGTTGCAGGCTATCGACACTGATCATTTCCCTGATTGCAAGCAAAGCCTTTTAGTCCATCAACTGTTGTTGAGAGAGCTGAAAAAGCTTGGATATACGGGCAGCTCTCAATGGCGAGTACTGCTCCAGGAGTTATGTTTTGATGGTGTCGTATGCTATTGTGGTGTCTCCTTGGTTCAGGAAAGTGTCTTCAGGGATCATTGTGAGAACATAGTCTGCTTTGGTGCTTGAGAGAGTCACGTCCTTGATGCAAAACTGAACCTTGGCGCGCTGAAACCAAGTGAATGCCTCTGTACTGGCAAAGGTCAGTAGTTTCATGGATGTGGCGTGCATAGAAGAGTCATGGTCAAAGGGCGGCATCATCAAACAGTAAGACACAGCAGTGAGGGGGAAGGCGGGAGGGAGCTGGTCCTCGGGCGGTCAACTATTGTACAAGGTGATTGTTAACCAAGAGACGAGAAGAATGAAACTGACTCTATTCCAACAGATAACTAGCTTATATACAAGCAGTTCTGAGGCAGAATGTCACAAAAATTCATAGAGACTAATGCATGTAAAGGCTAACTTAAACAGGTGTTTTCAGTCCTGGGGAGAGCAAGATATACGAAAAAGGGAAATACTGTTATATTGTACAAGCGTGTGTGAAACACGTGGTTTACCATGATTAGAGGTAATGCTACATTTCTTGCATGGTGGTCTGTCTTTAATACAAGGTCATTTAATAAAATGGAAGATATGGCAACGTTGCAATAATGTGTGGCAAGAAAATATAATACCAACTATATACTCCTTGTAATATTTGCCTTTTACATCTGCATCAGCTCACTGGAGGGTTTACCTCTTCCTAATAATTACTTTCTCAGATATTCCAGTTTGTAACCATCAGAATCTCGTAATATTACTTACGAGGCAGTGAAGTAAAAAAAAAAAATGGAAATTACAAAGGAGGCTCTCTCCTTCAAGAACATGCAGTCTGTGTGTTTGCCTTGTTGCCATTAAGTGTAATCTTAGCGAAGAAATAGGTAAAACCAACTTTAAGAGGCTCTTTCCCATGCATATTTCGGCCATTCCCTATTCCCTCTTTCGTTCTCATATCTTCCATTTTCAAAAGAGATTCAGTTTCTCTTTTGAACAAAGCAAAACATTTGAAATCATCATATGCCAGCGCAATTCAGTGGCTCCTCAGCGTCTTTCTTAACCTAAACGATCTTATTCTACCTATATTCAAGCACTGATGTTCTGTTAAAAAAAAAAAAAAAAAAAAAAAAAAAAAAAAAAAAAACTGTTAATTCTGATCTTCCAGATACTCCTTTACACCATTACTCAACTAAAACGATGAATATAAAATTGTAATCTGAGTCTGGGAAAAGGGAAGTATTCAAAATGGGACCAGGTATTGTAGCTAAGATAGTGGGGGAGCAATTATTTACCACATGCAGCTACTTAGACCATGGCCATATACATTATGTGGCGAGGAGTCCTTGGACAGCTACATGCCTCTCAACTTTTTTGTAAGACTTTTTCTATTGATCTATCAATACAACACCATTAGACCCCTTAAACACAGACCCTATCACTTCTCTGGCAGATGTCGCTTGGTGTTTCCATTGCTGTGTCATGTTCTGATGTTAACAGTCATAGTGCCTATTTTTTAAATCAGTTTACTCATTAAACAGATGTGTTATTTAAAATTGTGAACAATGTGCAAATGCTGATGCTTTGATGCTTGTGGTCTCGTCTACCTGTTGGATAGGGCAATATTATACTCAAGAGACCTGTGACGAGTATACACCTGCTCATCAGTAGGTGACATTTTTGGATGCCCTGACCAGTGGTCATTAATTCACACCTCCCACCCTACTGGACTTAGCAGGTGGCTTCTTAATGGTAGAAATGGAATGAGATTCCGTACCAAGTTTGTTAACTGTGTCGTCTATTGCTAAATTTGTTTTTATAACTAAATATTCCCACTTCAGGATAAGTAGAATATTAGACATCATTTCTCAATACATCTCTAATACTGTTTTGTTCTGTTGCTTCAGTTAACATAATTAACTATATTTTCCTTCTTTGCATGTAAACTAATATATATAATGTAGATAATTTTCTTACCTAATGATGTACCATGGAAACACTGCAAGTAATCCGATCTATACTATTCCTGTGATCCCTAGGCTTTTCCTATTATACGTTTCTTTCATCTGTCTACTTCACATAAAATTCGTAAAATTCGTAATACTAAAAGTAGAATGTTGTAAAAATTCAGATAATTGAGAACAAAGAAATACTCTTTCCATAGATATTTAAAAGGTCTGAAATTTTCATTTTCTAAATTTTATCTTCAGTAGTCGACAGGAATAGGAATATTAAAGATTGCAAAACGAAATTAGTTTTAATCCTTTTTATTCTACGATATCGTGCAAAGGTCTTCTCAATAAAAGGATCAATAATATTCCTTGGTCAGAGGGCTTTACAATAAGCAAGTATTTATTTTCATTTAATCTTCATATTACAGAGTTCGCTAATTGGGAAATATGATAAAGCGGATGGCTGTTATTACGAACAGATTGGACTCGTGTAGTCCAGAAGCTAAGGGTCGTTTTAATCTCCCGTCTGAGGCCAAAAATTTGTATGTTATTTTTGAAAAGTAAATCCCACGAGAGCATTAGAAACCCATTTGTTATGGGTCATAACCCGGTCAACATATTGTGGAAGGGGCAATTATGTTGGGCCATGCGGAGCGGTGTGGGAACTATTTGACTGCCAATTTTGGCCACTGTAACGAAACTAGTAAACCAATTATTGTCAGATATCCCTTGGATGATGCCAATATAATCAGTTACCTAAATTTGTGTAAGTTTTGCGTAGTAAACTAAATTTGGACTAATTAAATGTATTGCTGTTCTGGCACCACAAGATATTTCCAAAGTAAATAAAAAAATTTAAAATTTAGAACACAAATTCTTATAGGGCAAACAAAAGTCAGGGTACTACCACATATAAAAAATCTTCCAACATAAATAAACTATATTCTGGAATGTTAGATGATTCTTTGAATAAATTCATAAATTTACAGTATTTTTTTTTTCAATATATCTAGGACCAAAACTGAATTACTTTCAAATATGATTATTCACTTTAAGGGAATAAACGATTAATCAAAACTAACATCAGAGTTACGTCTGGGTTTTATGGCCAAGCTTGGTTCATAGATGAATAATTAATTGAGAAATAAAACAATAAACACTAGAAAATAAGTTCCACATGCACTCTATGCCGTGTCAAAACAGTTCATTGCATTCGCAATACTGTACTGTTAACACATATTATATTTTAAGATCATAATAATCAACGATTATACACATATAGCCACACCTTAACTTGGAGCAGGTAAGCAGTCTAAATCTATTACCCGTCTACCCTGACTATTGTACATTTTCTCCTTCAAGCAAAGTATATTCCAGAGCCACGTGTCTTTTGAGGCTTTGCATAACACATCCACATTCATAATTCTTTATTGCTTTTAAAATATTTTTGTTTCACAAAATGTTTAGATACTTTCCATTAGAGTGACAGTAGCCTCTTTATAGGATTGCAGCTTCATTATGTGTTTAGTGTTACCATAATTTTTACCATAGATTAATCGCTTAATCGTTTCTTTGCGTAAGATATAAATGAAATGGAAAAAGAAAATTGCTCTATTATCCTTCACAGCTTTAACCTTGGTTAGTTGGTTGCAAAATTCCTATTCGTGTTACCATGTACACGATAAAGGCTCTTGCTGCTAAGCACCCTGTAAAAGTTTTAGCCATGGTGTTAAGGATTTCAGAGAAGTGTTGTCTCGAAATTGTGAACACTCCCAATTATATTTGCATTAAGAAAAATTCCTTAAAACCGTGCTTTCAAATGGGAAGGTATTTTTATCCTAGAGAAGTTACTCTAGTGCAGAGAAAACAAATAAGCAACGAGAATAATACACCATGATGCGGAAAAACTCAACACTACAGGAATATATTTCTTCTGTTTCTTGAGATTGTTTAAAGAAGAAATCAACAGGTAATGACAGTCCCATAAGCTAGCTAAAAGTATAATGATACTCCACGATAATCAAGTCAAGGGCAAGGAACTTGAAGAACTGCAGCACAGCTATGTCAACCTAGTAAAAACTGTCGTAAATTTGAACTTTCAGTGCCACCACATAAGGAACTCTCATTTTGAACCAAAATCTATGAAAACAGGGATGCTCATAATTGACCCCCATCTTTTATAAATTCTAACCAAAGGATAAAGTCGATTTTATCTACTGCATTTAAGTAAATAAATCTTTGAAAACAAAGCATTTTCTGTCCTGTGATTTCAAATAAACTACTTTATAAATCTACAATTTAGAAATGGGGTTGAGAGTAGGCCTACAATATCTTCTGGAAAAGTTGGGAATTTTCTCTAAGGATTGTCTTGATGAGATACGAATATATGTAGAAATTGTAGAATATCTTTAATTACATCACAAAATCCCAGATTCATATAAAGGACCCAAAAAGACTTTAAGTAGAATAATAAGAAGCGTTAGAACCAGAGCAATTGATTTATATCTAAATATCGAATTCTAGAGTTAGCCGACTGTTACCGACCGGAATATAGGTATGATATCGGTAATATATTCAGGCCTATAAAATCCCAGATAACCTTAAAAATTCAAAGGAAGGCAAAGGTCTTAAAAAAACTCTTAACCCTCTACATCCTTTCAGAGTTTATCTTTGAAGTCTTCCTATCAAATTTAGCAGAATCTTTAAAACCACTCAATGTGGTAGAGGCTTCGTATCCCTGGATGTGAATAGCCATTGTATCACTGCATTTAGCGAGCTTGTTTACTAACGCCCCGGTTCAGGCGAACATTAAAATCATATTAGATGTCTCCATCAACACATTCCATCTTAATAAGGGTGAAGAGAAACCACACTCACAAAAAAATCGTTTTTGTCACCTACAGCATATCAGAAATAGCAATAGTAGACTCTAAAATTGAGCTATGAATAGAATTTCTAATTTTATTCCCACTCTACTGTAAATATTCCCTTCGAATTAAGGGATATGTACTTTAACTAGAAACCAATCAATCTTGACTATGATAGACCCAAGTCTGTATCCCGGGGCTATTTATGTTCTTTTTTTACACTAAGTCACGTATTTGATATTTGTATATATGAAGGTCACGAATTTTAGTGACAAAAATATCATGAATAGCCACGTGTTACAAACTCAGTAATGAGCTATCATGGTAAAGATGTATTGGTTTTGAGTCAAAGTAATTTTTCCTAAATTCGATAGGAATATGTAGAGCAGAGCTGGAATAAGTTTACATCTCACTTGATATCTCAATGGTACAGTCTAATGTTGGAATTCCTTCTTGTCAGAAGCCGTAATAAAAGGAATTTCCAATCGATTATGTTCCCAAGTTTCAATTAGCTAATAAATTTGATTTGTGACTATCTATCTATATATGTTCCTTTAGCTTCGACGGCATAAAACAAGCAGGTTAAAGAATTCCTTTCTCGTCTTCTTTCAATAAGACAGCTCCAATCACTTTTTTCCAAAGCATCCACTTGGATAAGGAATGTCTTGTTGAAATCACGTGCTCGCAGTATCGGTCTCGAAGTTGATATGGCCTTTATTCTGTCGAATGATTCCTGACACTCGCTGGTCGTTACAAATTTTTTCTTGGGGCTAGTCAAATCCGTCAAGGGGGAGTCTACAGTCGAAAGGTTCGGGCTAAAACGTCGGTAGAATCCTCCCATCCCTAAAAAACCTTGTAATTGCTTCATCGTTGGAGAGGGGGGCGGGGTGATGCTTCCCTTACTCCTTTAAGGTTAGCGGCTACCGGGACGATTATACCTCGTCCTACTTCAAATCCCAAGTACCGAACTGTTGCCTTTCCAAATTCGCTCTTCTCCAGGTTAATCGTCAGGTATGCTCCTCGCAGCTTTTGAAATACCTTCTTCAGGATTCGGAGATATTCTTCCCAGGTCGATGAATATACCACAATATCATGGATATATATGCCTACTCCTTCTATCACTCTTAGAAGGTTATCCATCTCTCGTTGAAAAGTAGCGTGGGCGCTCATTAGAACAAATGGCATAACGGTCTATTGATATAACCCAAACGGGGTTATAAAAGCTGATAACAATTTTACGTTGTCGTCCAAAGGAATTTGATAATAGACTTTTAACAAGTCGATCTTGGAGACGAACTTTACTTGTCTAATATTGCCGAGTAGTTGGTCGAGGAGCGGCAATGGATAATTATCGGCCACGCTGATCGAATTTAACTTTCGCTATCCTGAAAGATCCGTTCGGTTTTTTCACGAGCAAGCATGGAGAAGTATAAGGGCTTGAACTTTGTTTGGCTAATCCGTTTTGTAACAAATGGTCCACTTCTTTTCTCATGACTTCTCGATGATACCGTGACAGTCGATAAGCTCATTGCTTAAATGGTCTTTCCGTTGTTTTGTGGTATATCTCATGCTTCATCAGGTTGTTTCGTTTCGGGATGTCCAAGACAATTTCAGGAAAACTTCTAATTAATTGGCTTAATTTTTCTTGTTGCTCCTGTTCCAAATGAATTAATTTCTCTTTCAAGTTCCGAAAGTTAGACGAATTATTCACTTTGCTTACCACTCCTACCTCATATTCGTCGTCGTATTCCGTGGATGGTATGGTTTGCGCCAAAACACACTTGTGAAGCTTCGGTCTTGTTTTCGCTTAAGTAGGATCTCAGTAGGTTAACGTGTACTTTCCTCTGACTTTTCCTTCTTCCTGGGGTTTTGCTAACGTAGATCAGGTCACTGACCTTCTGAAAAATCTTGAATGGTCCTTGGGACTTGTTGGAGAGTGGGAATCTCCTTCTCAGCAACAAAAACCAATATCTGTGGTCCTACCGAAAACTGTCTGTCCTTACTTTTCATATCGATACCTTTGCTTCATTTTTTTTTTTTTTTGACTCGTTTTAAGATTTTCTTGGGAAAATTTCCTTATCTCACCAATTCATATCCTCAAATTGTTGACATATTCTCCGTCCATTTGCTCTCAGTCCTTCCATTTTTCTGCCAACATTTTAATCATCCACGCACTTCTCATCCTAATACCATTTCGTTTGGGCTACATCCCATGCTTTCTTGATAAGCATTGCGTAACTCAAACAATATCAACGGTAGTCCGATGTCCCATTCATTCCCCGTTTCGTTGCAGAACTTCGTTAACATACTTTTCAGAGTTTGATGAAACCTCTCTAATGCACCTTGGGTCTCCGGATGATAAGCACTTGATAGTTTTTGTTTCACATCCAACAGTTTCATTACATCTTTAAACAGTTTTAAGGTGAAATTCGTTCCTCGCTCACTTTGAACGATTCCGGAATAGCAAACTTAGTAAAAAAAGACTAGTAACTTCTCGGCGATTATTTTAGGACTGATGTTCCTGGCGGGTATGACATCGGGGTATTTTGTCACTGGACACATAAAAGTTAACATATATTCGTGACCTTTTTTCAGCCTTGGTAAAGGTCCCACAATGTCGATCATTACCTTGCTGAAGGGTTCTCCTCGCACTTCTATCGGGTGTAAGGGAGCTTTCTAAATATACTTGTTTGGCTTTCCAGCCATTTGACATACGTGATATGCACGGAAAAACTGGCTCACATCCTCATGCATACCATGCCAGAAAAGGTGTTTCATAATATTCTCCGTCGTCTTCCTTATCCCCATATGCCCCATATCGTGCGCTACGGCGATCATCTGTCTTGTCAATGGTGCGAGAATCATTATCTGATGGTATATCCCCCTTTCTGAATCCCAGGGATATCGGCGGGTCTATGCTTCCTCATAAGCAACCTATCCTTAAGATAATAACAGGTAAGAGATTGCTGTGCCTCCGTCTCGTCCACCACACGGTACAATAACTCTGTTAACGTTGCATCCTCCCTTTGCAATCCTATCAACTGTTTCCTACTTTCTTTTCCTACTTCTAATGCTGAGTTTTCTATTTCTTCCAGGTCCATTTCTTCTTTGTCCTCTTGTCCACTCATCTGTCGTTCCTCCTCACTTGGGCTTAGTCGGGAGTTCTCCTCTTGCGTACTGTCAAAGGAATCCTCTTCTTTGGAAAACCAATTCTCCAAGTTCATCGTTCCTTCGATTTCTTTTTCTTCTTTTTCAGCCACTTTCTTCGTCATACCCCTAATTGTCACATAAATAGGAAACAGATACAGCTAGTCCTTCTCAAGTTCAGTCGTAGGATTATACTTCAAAGGTTTCTCCGTTACAATGGGTCAAGGCACAAACGGCGCTCCACCAACCTCATTACCCAGCAGGACGTCAACTCCTTCGACAGCCAATGAATCCTTTACCGCAAATTCAAAATTACCTGTCACCAACTCGCATTACAGTTTCAAGGGGCAAATAGGGGTAACCTCTTCTCCTCTTATTCCCTTCAAAATAACCGAGTCTTCTGTGAGAGACTGTTCCACCAACGGGTGTACTCCTCGTATCACCACACTGGTTACAATCTGAGTCGCGCAATATCTGGACCGGGGTTCGCTCACTCCCATCTATTGCTGCTAACATACCTAATAAATATATGGTTTAAAGGTATCCACGCTGTTTCGGTCTGTCCTGTTCGTCTTGTAAACGTTGGTTGGTTTATTTTCCTCTTTGACCTTTCCCAATTGTTTCTTCGTCTTCGTTCTGTGAAGTAGAATTATTCTTAATCACTTGGGTGACTGCTTTCAGTTGGTTCGACCAACATTCCTTACTAATATGGCCTCTCTAGCCACATTTAAAAAAGACAATATTAACCTTTTGCACGTCTTTCATGATACTCGAAGGAGTATGATTCGACAATTGTTGTTGTGGTACTATCAAATTATCCTTAGAAACAGTACCATTGCTACTTCCGCTATAACTATTGAAATTGTTCACATAGTTATTACTGAACTGGTTTCCATGGTTCGGCGAATACTTGACACTTGGTCGGAACGATGGTTGAAATTTCATACCCGAAGAGGGTTCACGACAGATAATATTATAATCTTCACTCTCTCAAGTACGTTGGAGTATGTTCAGGAATTTCTCGTGGATACTGTTCTAGTACTATCAATTCTTCTAAATCAGCCATCGCCCTCACGTTGCAGCCTCTGTCCTTCTCTTAAAACATCGTCGTACCTTATAAGCATAATTCAGGAAAGTAATTTTCTTGTTCTTCCTCAAACTTCGGAATCTTTCATTTAAATATTCATGGCTCATCTGATACACTCCTCTTCACTTCTTGATACTCCTTCCTTTGGTCCTGAGATGAGGACAGGTAGGCACTGCATAATTTCCCAAAGAGCACACTCTGCAATAACACAGATCTTTTATCTTCGGGCCATCGTCGATGGGAACGTTTCAAAATAATCGAAGAATTTATATGGAGCCTCTTCTATGAATCTTGGAATTAACCACTTGGCATTTGAAACATTAAACACAGGATCGTGCATAGCAGGGGTCGCCTCTCTCTGCATTGCCAATTTTGCGTGGGCGTTCAACAGCTCCAACTCTCTCGCATGTCGTGTAATCTCTCTTGCCTCTTCTTTCTCCTTTTCTTCTTGTTCCCTCTCTTTTTCTTCTCATTCTCTCTCTCTTTCTTCCATTCTCCTAGCATGTCTTGCGACTTCACTCTCTTCTTCTTCTTGTCCTGCTTCTATTTCCTTTGTATGTCGTGCTTCTTCTGCCATCATCTTCAACTTGATCAAATTCTCCTCTGCTGCAATTTGTCGAATCTAACCGTCTACATCCCTACCTGCTTTCATGCCTTCAGTTTGTGGGTCAACTGGTCCTTGCTTAACTACAAATTCTTCCTCAGCTTCCTTGAACAGTTCATGAGCTGCTACAATATTTTCTTCCGACAGCATTCCCAAATTTATCCCCGTTTCTAAGGATAAACACTTGATTTGGGCTTTAATCATTCCACTCGTTGCATGACCACCACATGCCATTATAATAGAGAGCCACTGTGCTTTAGTTACATTAGCTTCTGACAGTTCCCTAACATTTGGGTTATTCAAAAGATCTTGGATATTAAACTGTGCCATCTTGTACTTTACCATATAATTTTATACCTCTCCAAAAATATATCCTAACAATACACAAAATCCTATCAACACTGTACTGTTCAAACCTTTAATCAAGACACGGATCTGTTATCACCAATATTTAAAACAGAATCATTCGATCCCAAGAGTCTGGGCACCGAAAATATATCATAATATGGTCCTGTGTCAGTAAACCAAAATATGATATTATATATATTAGGGCTTGCAAAATACACAACCCTCTCGAGTTCCAAACTCACCTGTTTGGTTTTACATTAAATCTGTTACACTTGAAAATATGCCCGAACTCTGAGACAGCAATATATAAAACACTGAATATTCAAAGGTCTCTAAGTGCACTCAAAACAAAACTGGGTAATTATTCTTAAGAATTATTCAAAACCACATCTTACTTCAATTCATTAACAGGATACAAGCGAGTATGAAATAAACACTGGTGATTGGAATAATACACTCTTTACAAAAATAAATATATTCTATATAAAATGCAACACTTTGAAAGAATTTAGATAAAGAATTAAATCACTCTAAATATTAAGTCTGAACAAAACTTAGATTAAGACAAAAAAAAAAAGTTACGCTCTGAAATTTATATAATCACTTGACTTGAAATTGAATCTGAATATAACCTTAGAATAAGACAAAAGAAATAATTACACTCTGAGAATAATATAATCCCTTGACTCGAAATATCAAATCTGAATAAATCTTAGACTAAGACAAATGAAATAATTACACTCAAATGCTTAACCTCTTAAAGAACTTACATAAAGTAGCTAATAAACTTACTAACTTAACAGGGCCAGTTACAAAAATTTACACAATGCCAACACTCACCACAACACAAAAAGTTTAAAATCACCTTTTTCGTCTTTCGTATTGCTTCAACACATGATTTACTTTGGGGCACAAAATCACTCTGGAGAGAGCACACTAAAGTTACTAGAGAGGGAGTGAGGGATGCACTTTGGCTCTTTCACAGGACGGCTGTTTCTCTTCTGCTGCTTTTCATCCCCAGGGGCGCTTATATATGAAATTAGATACTTCTCGAATATTCTAATAGATTATTCTCGTGGCTTGGTGGACCGGCCTCTAGCACCGCCATAGTTATCAACTAGATCAAAATTAAGGGGGTGAACCTTGGTTCCTGGCAAATGTCTCTCTCTGCTGCTCCGCCCGCCCACCATTCTCGGAAATAAAAGAATATATAAAAACTTACTCTGGGGTTTTCTAGAACCTTCCAAAACACATAGTAAATATAAGAATTGCGTATTTTCTCACAAATATGATACAAAACCTCATAACAATATAAAAAATATTTACATAAGTCCTTGTTCATTTTTCGTAAGGATTATATAGCACTCTTAAACAGATTACGTGAGACTTCATAACAATCTTCGTAAAATAAAAAGTTAATTCTTAAAAGCAACGTAAATTTACGTATACTGACTTTGATGAAGAATACAAATAAATTAACGACGAAAGGCATACGTAAATTACATAACAAACTTATACCTATATGAGAGGAACTCATCTCAAGAGCTAGCTATTCACCTCTTCAATGCACATATGAAAACAAATAGAATACATAAATGAATTATTTACTCCATGCTAGGCCAGATTCATAAGAATATATATATATATATATATATATATATATATATATATATATATATATATATATATATATATATATATATATATACCGATAGATAGATATTTATTGTACTGAGATTCACAAACAACAAAAAACACCGTATCAACTCTCATTCTCGTTAAGTCCTTAACCATTTACATCTATTATCCCAAGATTTACTCCTCTCACAATAAAACTTACCCATAAAATCCTTGAACGTACATATTTTCACTCTTTTAACCACTCCAAAAGTTTTTTTGACTTTATGAATGCTCCCCTTTCCCAAAAAAAGCTTACAGCTAACCTAGGAACAATCAAACTCCGTCCTTCCCATTTGTTCACGCATTTCCTTTTCACATTTGTACCTCTAAATACACAGATATTCAGTTATCTCATCATAAACAAATACCCTCTCATACGTTCTTTCTCTCATCCAACAACATTCATATCCCTACATGATTAGTATCTCCCTCTCCTCTCTATTTTGTGCACTGCAATTTTCTATAATTGACTATACTTCCCATACTCCTGACCAGTTGATGATTCACATCACAGTAGATCGTCAAGAATGCAATTATTTTCTTTTACTGACACCTTACAGAAGGGAAATTAGGATTATAACAAGCCTATGAAGACACCAATTTGCGTGTGTGTATCCATCGTGCATTAAGTCTGCCGATTATGGAAATTAAGCAACAATGGGTTAGGCCAACTTTTAAATGGATAACTGTTGAGGAATGTCGGAGATTTTGACACATGAGGAACATGATCAGTCTTTGTGTGGCCGTGCATTTGACAAACAAAATAATCTTATATGGAAAAAGGCAGAATAACAGTGTACAAGATCACCACCTATGTGAAAAAAGTCAGGAATTCTGAAAGTAAATGTCACTGATAATTTCATACTCCAAAGAAGAAATTAAGAAAACAGTTACCCTGACTGTGGAAATGGCTCAGAATAATAATATACCGTGACCCAAGGTAGAGTAGTGCAAAGGAAGATTCCAATGGCAATCACACAGTCCAGATTAACGAGTTTAATAACTCGACATTGCTGCCCTAAAAAACGCTAATCACTTGCAATAGAAATACACAACAGTTTCAAGCATAGAAGAACTAGTTGAGAGCTTGGGATCTTAAGAAGGCAAGAAATATCTGAGAACCCATTCTGAAGAGGCCAAGGATAACGAAGATTTTCACTGAAATGGGATGAGGAAAATAAGAGTAAAAATGTTCCAATGGCTCTTTGTGGTGTGAAAAATAATAAATAGCCATGTGGTATTAGACTCTGTAGCAAGAATTATATATACACCCCCCCACACACACACATATATATATATATATATATATATATATATATGTGTGTGTGTGTGTGTGTGTGTGTGTGCCTGTGTGTATACTTACATGTGCATTTATATAAATGTATATATATGCATATATTTGTATAAATAACTGTGTGTATACTTGAATATGCATATATGTACATGTATACAGTATACACACACACACACACACATATACATATATATATATATATATATATATATATATATATATACATATATATATATATATATATATATGTATATATATATATATATATATATACACATATATATATATGTATGTGTGTATGTGTGTACATGTATATCTGTGAGCATAGATTTAAATATTTATTCATCAAAATATAGAAGTGAATAAATCTAAAAGGAGAAATATGGCACACGGAAATCCGAAGTATATTAATAAAACTTCGGTATCCAAATTGTCTTTTTTTGATTGTTATGTTTGTTTTATTATATGTTTCTTATAGTTTACTAACAATAACATGTGGCAAAAGTCTAAGCAAAGCTTCCAATAGAGCAAAACCACTCGCTGTTACAAATATTACCAACTTATCCTTCCATAAAATTGAAAACGATCCATTACAGATACACAAACACACAGACACAGGCACACACACATACACAGATATATATATATATATATATATATATATATATATATATATATATATACATATATATATGTATGTATATGTATACATATATATATATATATATATATATATATATATATATATATATATACTATCCCTGCCAAGACATTTTCCTATTTGTACATAATTTACGATTTTTATATCGTTAAAAATCACCAAAAAGAAGAACACTGCTACTGTCCTTGCATAATCCAAATAAGTTCACTAGATTCCAAATCCATAGCATTTTTGTAAACAGACAGACAAACAATGAGAGTTTTACTATACTTTCACGCGATTAAACGATGCGGAAAGGCGTTAACTCGCAACCGCAGAAATAAACATAAGTTAAGAATGGTTTTAACATGCGAGGAACAAAGTGAATGTAATTGGTATTGTTTCCTGAAATAATAATTTTGCCATACCTGTATTAATCGCTGGACGCACCTGTGGGTTGATATTGCTACTTAAAATGAAGTCCGGCTTTCGAAGAGAGAGAGAGAGAGAGAGAGAGAGAGAGAGAGAGAGAGAAAGAGAGAGAGATATTTGATGCGTAACAATAGAATAAGCAGTATGGAAATAAGATAAAGAGAAATTTCGTAGCAAGTGTAATGTACAGTATATCACCATCAATTGGGACATTAAAATGATGAAGATAAAAATTGCAGATCTTCCATGAAGGAACTGTAATTATGGTTACAGATACATGTAGCTAAGAGAGAGAGAGAGAGAGAGAGAGAGAGAGAGAGAGAGAGAGAGAGAGAGAGAGAGAAAAAACTAACACCTGGCGCTACTAGACAATGATGTACACTGGGTTTCACAATACAGCAAGTCCAGTGAAACATTGGATCGGGATATCGCACTCGGCTTTTGTATGAATACCTCTCTCTCTCTCTCTCTCTCTCTCTCTCTCTCTCTCTCTCTCTCTCTCTCTCTCTCTTATAATTTTGCATGGAAGTTACGTTTCTGTGAATGCATCATAAGTGCATTTACACACAAGTTTTTATATAAAAAATGCACTTTATGGAAGCCATCGGCTCTTACCTAGGCTCCCTCTCTCTATCCCTCTCTCTTCTCCCTTCCTCTCCCTAGACTCTCCCGTTCGCAACTCCATATGCTCCCTTTGTAATCCTTGCTCTTCCTTTCTCACCAAATCTCTATTCGGGACTCTCTCTCTCTCTCTCTCTCTCTCTCTCTCTCTCTCTCTCGAAGCTTCATTACTCCGCTCCGCAGAATGTCCCATTCTCTCTTTTTATTTATATTTTGCATGTGTGTGTTATTAAGAACGCAACAAGCAGTTTGAATGATTTTCATGACTATTTCGTAGTTATGCACCCCAAGTTTAAAAAAGAAAAAACATTATTGAAATGTCAAAGCCATATTGCATACATAGCAGAATGAAAAGCAATAAACACATACTACTCATTATCAACAAATATTTAGGTTAACGTCACGACCCGGAAGTTCTGTAAATCCGGAAATGACATTATCAGTGACCTGGATGTGAAATGAAAGAAGAGATATAAATATATATAGTGACACTTGAAACTTCAGAATGGAACTGAATTGCCAGCTTTGTGCATTTATAATCAGTTGCCAATGGTATATTATTATCATTATTAGGATTATCGTAATTATGATATAGACATAGGCTTCTTTATATACACTGATTGCATCGAAGTAGTTAATTTTATATTTAAGGGTTTAAAGGCCCCTCATAAATGGCACAGGCAACGGACAGTGATATTGTCCTATCAAGCAAGGCAATGCCCTAGACTTCTAGACACTGACAATATAAACGTACGATCAGCGCCCAAGCTCCCTCTCCACCTAAGCTAGGACCAAGGAAGGCCAAGGAATGGCTGCTAATGATTCAGCATGTAGACCTATAGGCTGCCCCCTCCCCCCTCCAAGCCTTAGCTCACAAGGATGGTGATGTTGCACCGACCAAAGGAACTAACGAATTTGAGCGGGACTCGAACGCCAGTCTAGCGATCACCAGGTAAGGACGTTACCATCAGGCCACCACAACTCTTCTCTGTTTTATATTATTCTTTTTTATCTGTATGACATAATTCATTAAAATTAAATTGTGTTTATCTTGTATTCTTTATTTCAGCAGGACATGAGCACCAAGGTATTACTTCATTTTCCTTTAAGTTAAAAAACTATGCAAACTGCAGTGAAATATTAACAAAGTTAAGGCTGACATTTCTTTTAGCTTCGGTAGCATATTATCATAACTAGATTGAGATGGTTAGTTGGCTTTGGTTTAAACAAGCTTGGGTTCATGGTTATGAAAAGAGTAGCCCGAAAAAGAGTTCAGAATTCCGACAAGGCGGAGCAAATTTTGTGGTCTTGATGGTTCCATGATTACCCTCTATTTTCGGTGACAATACCTTTGTCTATTGCTGATTGCCAGGTAATATCTTGTTCAGAACCACCTAGTTTACTCGGTTTTTAAGGCCTTTAAACGACCTCACAGGCTCAGCGCTGGGTTACTGAGCCCAACTTCACAAATCCAATCCAATATCTATTGCATAACATTTGGGGAAGGATTAAAACGCAATATTTGTCTGGTGTACTGTCATTTATGTCGAAAGATGAAAAGAGATTATATCCAAACTACGGTAGGCTTTCATTAGCATCGCCCTCTAGGGACTGTCGTTGAACATTGAATAGGAATCTAACTACATTCTACCGTCAACCAAAATGCGGGCTCGAATTAAGGTGGGAAGTAATGAAGCGGGATGTCCTTCAGCATCTGAAATCATGCACTCTTCCGCAGGAACGTTACCTTCCAGATATAGTCGAGGAGCAACACTGTTGCTGCTGCTAGGTGACTAATGGCCATTGAGTGACCCTGACAGCAAAGCCGTCTTAACCACCTGACCTCCAAAACGGATATTATTTGTAATGGTCAATGCCTGCATATATGGTTCTGGGTGTAAGTAAACATATTTAAGAATATACTCTGTTATTTTCCTCATAAACTGCGTAAGAAGTCTAAATCAATTAGTCTTAGTCTTATATGACCCTTCAAACAAAATAAATTATAACAACGTGATTCAGTAATCATTTAATAAAGACAAAGGATTGTCGGAACAGCTCTGTGATAATAGAATAAATGAGGAGAAATCACTATTGTTTCTTTAATTAAAGGTTAACGCCGGAGAATTTGAAGAAACTATGAAAATACGAAGACTCCTATCAAAAACACTTCAATAAAAATTGTATTAAAGGAAAATTGTGTCCCAAAAGCAAATTTATATATATGTATATATATATATATATATATATATATATATATATATATATATATATATATATATATATATATATATATATATATATATATATATATATATATATATATATATATATATATATATATATATATATATATATATACACACACACATATATATATATATATATATATATATATATATATATATATATATATATATATATATATATGCTGTACTGCACGTGTTTCATACAGCCTCATACGTAGAAATGCTATTGCTTTTTTTAACTCTTGTTCTCTCTTGGACTGATGATAGAAAAACGTTTTTAGGCTTGCCATTGCATGTCTCACATCCATGGAATTTTTATGCCATCTTTGTACTCAACTGTTTGTATATAAGCTCGTTTTCTTGTCAAATAGTCACTTACATTGACTTCCCTTTTATGTTAGTACCTTGCGACAATTGATGACCACCGGAGGATCAGATCCCCAATGCCATAGCACCAACCACTGTGTCCTACCCTTTCTAAAAAGCTACTCACTGGCGGCACCCTACCCTTTTAACAATGCCACTAACCAACCCTGACTCTGCAACTCATACTGCATCAATGAAACAGATGCCCTTTGCCAGGAGAGAAGCGTTTGCCTGGGTCCAGCGTACTGCAGTTCAGTTCCGCATCAAGGTTATGACTCGCTCAAGCAGAAGAAACAGATATGTCCTCATGGTGTCCTGAGGACACTTTTCCATAAATCAGCGAATAGCTTTGCGACCAAGGGGAAGTCTCAATAGTGAATGTGACCCTTAAAACATACCTCCTAGAGCAGTACCCATCATCGCCAGCCGCTCGAATTGCAAAACTTTTTCTGCTCTCTCAACAGCCATTGGGTGACTAAAAGGCTTCGCTCACCCTTAGGGAAATGACCAGTATCCATCGTCTGCAACTTGTTGCAGATAGATCCCCTCAGGAAGTGAACCTACTTCCTGACCTTTGGGTACAATGCCTACCAAAACCTGTATGCACCACTATCACCAATGTCGATACCTTGCCCCAGAAGAACAGGATGACCATAGTCAACATCCTTAAGGACAACTGCTTTACTACCTTTAAGACCTCCATCAACACCTTCATTCTTGACCAAAGCTGATATGAATGCGGCAAGATAAAGACCCTCCGACCTGCAGCATGCTGCAGTGGGGACAAAGCCACTCACCACCCACATATACCACCCCTCGCTCACTTCCCAACCAATGACTTCTACAGCCACTTACTGATGCCCAGCATCTGCAGTTATGCCACTCCTACCCCAGATTTGGGGCTGCTACAAACAAATGTGCGGACAGTTATCAAAATACTTGTAAGTAGGCCATCACTTGTGGCAGTGAGCTCCCTTATCACTAAATTTTTCTTTTCAAATGATGCAGTTAAGAGTGTGTGGTTTTTGGTAAACACGGTTGCTTGCCATTCCCTTCTACAAATGTCACTCTCCAGGACACGATGTAGTCATCCTAAGCCTTCTGACATTCCCCTGGTGGCTACCAAAGGATCTGAGATCCCCAACGACTGGTACGAGTCGCTCACACTATAGTTTTGGAGCTCCAAATACCATTGGAAGTTCCTTATTGCCAACATAACATTGCCTGTACTTGGTGTGGATTTCCTCAGACATTTCCACCTCTTGGTTGATGTGGCACATCAATGTTTTGTCAACGCAGACTCAGTCGTCAACACCTCTTCAACCGCCCCCCTCCAAACTCCCACTCCACATCATCGCACCCACGGAGGCCTACGCTCACCTCTTCGCATCATACCTGAAAGTCTTCTGTCCAAAATTTTGCCAAACGCCCATGGATCCCGCCAACCATGGTATTCATCACCATATTAAGATGATGGGTCCCCCAGTGATTGCCAGATTCAGGTGTCTGGCCCTGGATCGTTTGGCAGCCACTAAACGAAAATTCACCAAAATGGAAGAAAAGGGTCTGCCAAGAGACCTCAAGCCCATGGTCTTCCCCCTTACACATCATCTTGAAGAAGAAAGGCTCCCTATGCCTTTGTGGGGATTACAGGCTTATGAACATGCAGACAGAACCGGATCACTACCCATTCCTAAACATCACCAACGTTACCTCCTACTTGCACAAAGCGAAGGTGTTCTTCACTCTCCACCTTTTAAAGGGGTATTATCAGATGACCATCAACCCATCACTTACAGTACATGCACATTCAATTACAACTGTTTGACCTTTGCATTGCTGGGGCCCCTTTTCAAAGCCTCATGGATGGCATCTTAGGGGACTTCCCCTTCTGCATATTTTAAGTGGACAACATTTTCCGGTTCTCTTCCTCCAAATGGGAACATTTACGTCACCTACGCATCGTTCTTGACTGCTTACAACACAATGGCCTTGCAGTCTGTTACGACAAGAGTACCTT
The DNA here is from genome assembly GCF_036898095.1 of Palaemon carinicauda. Classification (NCBI taxonomy): domain Eukaryota; kingdom Metazoa; phylum Arthropoda; class Malacostraca; order Decapoda; family Palaemonidae; genus Palaemon; species Palaemon carinicauda. The sequence goes on along the minus strand of NC_090725.1, from coordinate 126,543,211 downwards.
TGTTACCAATGAAGTATCGTTCTTAGGGCATCACATCACTCCTGAAAGCATTCATCCCCTCCCTGCTGAATTTTTTCCCAGTTTGCTACCACTTACAACAATCTCCAGCACCAACGTTACGTTGTGGGTAAATTTACTCCCTGCTGCCAGACTTATATGCCCCCAGCAAAGCAACATAAGCCACCACTGACGGACCCCCTTACACGGGCCCTTTTCTCGTTATCAGTTGCAAACCGAAGCCTTTCTTAAGTAACATTCAGGGCAAAGATGACGGGGTCTCCATTGATCACCTAAAACCTGCTTATTTCTTGCAAGATGACTCGCCTACAGTTCGCCTCTCTAAGGCAGGGCACCCTATTTACCATGCATGTTTTTTTTTTCTTTTTTTATGGGGAAGCCATATAATGTACGTTTTAACACATCCTCGTGCACTCTAATGCAATTGCTTTTCTATCTCGTTTTCTCTCCCGCACTGACAATAGAAAAACCCGTTTAAGCTTGCTATGTCATGTTTCACATTGTTGAAGCTTTTGGGCCATTGCTGCGTTCAGCTGTTGGTATACAAACTCGTTATCTTATTGAATAAAGTCACTTACATTCACCTTGTTTTTCTATTAGTACCTAAAAGTTATCTTACGACAATGCTCTTTGTGGCGCATGAAGGAGGCCTTCTGATTGTTTTTAGGAGGAATCATGTACAGTATATCCATCATTGGAGTGGTTTCAAGTCTATAAACCTAATGTAATGCACAGTAAGTTATTTTGAATATGGATACGTTCATAAATAACGACTTCACATTCACAGAAGCTATATTCGGTGTGTGAATGTTTCTAGAAACTTGGCAGAGGAGTGGGAACTCCTTATTACTTAATAAGCTCATATTTCATTACCATGTGGTAGAAACTAGAATTTGACCTATTGTCAGGGGTTACTGTGTCCTTCCTTGTATTATATATAGGTTACCGTACATTTGATCAAGTCCATTGTTGCCTAGGATGAAAGGAAGCTGTGTGCCCCCTTCCACATTTTTCAGTGCTTCAGTGGCGCGGGTGGACTCTCATCTGAGTGGAATATTTTGTATGGTGATATTATTACTGTTGTTGGTGTTGTTGGGGTGTCTATTTTTCTTTGTTGCAGTGAAACAAACAGAAATGGGTACTAACCTGACCTGTTATTATATGCAGATAATAAAATCCATATTTGTAAAGAAGAAAAAAATGTAAGTTTTAAACTCTGCTAGCAGATTGTTTATGAATTCATGCGTATGGAAAATTAACAGGCACATGTAATCATACATCCATAATCGCGTAATGATAATAATGATGATGATAATGATAAAGAGGATATTGAATGATGTATTCTTATCTTTCCAATATTCAAAAGATGAATAAATATCATTTAGTTAAATTTAGATATCAATTGCAACATTTCTTTTGTGCTGCATTAAGCAACAAGACGTAAGGAAGCAGGTGATTTTCCCTCGTTAGTAGGTCAAAGAACGTGATTCAATGAAAAGATGAGAGTGAGCTGTCGTTCGGGGTCTGCAGTATTCTCTTTTGATTTGTGATCTATTTATATTACCCTGGAATGAATAGGTTGAAAAGTGGTTATAACCAGTGTAAAAATTGGCAGGTATCCATTGAAAGCATCTGGAATCATAGTGAAATTCAAAATTGGATTTTATTTAGATGCATAAAGAGGTCAATAATAACAATTCTTTCCATTCATGGAGCATGTTTAGCCTTTTCCACATCCTGGATTCAGCTAGGAATTAGTCCGACTCTTACGTCACTGGAATTAATTGAAGTAAAGCATTAGCAATCTTTGGCTTATATTATCCCTGATGTAGAGCTATTACATACATCTAGACTATCATCCGTCTCTTCTACAGCAGCGTATATACAATACATATTTGTCTGTATGATTTATAAAATGTAGATATATTCATGTAAACATAAATATGAAAAGACTGTAAATTCACGTTTTTATCCTTTATATAATATAAGAAAGGCTACTAATACGTTATCTACCTCATGTTCTAGAATAAGAAATCCAATCTCGCAATATTACAGAGCTTTTGATATATATGTTACCTTCTTTTACCATTAGCTTGCTCTTTTGTCTAACTCACCAACCTAAAGAAAAGAGCAAGCATCGTGAGAGTCCTTTTCTGTTTCCCTTTTTTGACAATAGTTTCCAAAACTATACCTTGAAAATAAAATTGAAGCTAAAGATTAAAACGAAATACATTTTTCCTTCATTGTTAGTCAGCTGGGTCACAAAATTTAATACGAGTTAACAATTCTTCAGTCATTTGCAAGCAATGGAAAATGCAAAGTGCTAAGTAAAAGACTGTTCCCAAATTTAATGAGTGCTGCAAGGGAAATAGCTACTAGACTTTTGGAGCTTTGAATAGCCGGAAGAATAGAGAATCATCGAAATGCATTAAATGTAGTTGAAGGAATAACCATAAAAATTAGCCCTTTGAATGTGGGGATGATAAAAAGGAGAATAGAAGTGACGGGTATATGTACCAAATAAACTGTGAAAATTATGTACAATTTTGTATAAACATCCAGGCATAAGTATCACTAATAGATAACACCAGTGTAATGGAGATAAGACGAAACCGAACTTGGCTCGAAAACTAATTTAAAAAGAAGAAATGGAGGGCATTGTAAATGGAGTAAGAAGGAATAAATATGTTAAAAAAGCTTTCAAAAATCCTTTTATAACAATATGCTGATTCTTTTAAAATGTTTATCGCCAACGAAATAGACCAAAATAAAAAACTAGAATTATTGTGGAAGGTAATATGGGAAGATCTATGACTAGAGAGAGGAACCACGATGGAGAGTCAGGTTTAAAAGACGAAAATTTAAGATAACAAAAAATTAAGATGTCAAGAGAGAAGCTCATAATCTAAAAGATTAGGGAAGTTAAACACAGATATCTAAGACGAGTACAGACGACAAAAAAGAAAAAATTGTTTAGCACTAATATACCGCGCGATACGTGCGTTACACAATATTGATTATCACATACTGAGTTGATCACGAATCATGATCTAGAGAGAGGAAGAGAGAAATTCAAAGGAATAAAAGCAGGGAATCTTAGAAATGAACAAGCTAAGAAAGAAAATAGAATAATAAATTAAGTGTGTGGATCTGCAGAAAGAAGACATACAAAAGAAGGCACAAGAGTGAAGATTTAATATAGATGAGACAAGACCAGAAAACTGGAGAAATGAAAGAAAGCTTCAAGTTCTGACATAGGATTGAAAGGGACGAAAAGAGGCAGGCCTACGTGGAGAGAAGTGAGGCCGAAAGGGGATGACAAGGTCAAAGAGGAGGGGGATGAAGAATCGAATATGGATTTTAACGCAAAAGAATGATCAAAGAAAATGTTTGGAACAGCGAAGTTGACGAGTTAACAGAGATATATGGGAAAGGCAGCGCATATATTACGACAGTTTGAAAACAATGGTTACTATTCCTTAAATGATGAAAGAATAGAACATTATTCTGTGAAATTACGGAATATACAGAATAAAGAGTTACCCTTCGAAGGTGTCAGAAGTTATCACAATAATTATCATTAGTGAAAAAAGAAGTAGAATGAAGAGTGATGTAAAAGTACTGTCATGGTTGTATGTTGCTAGGGCAGAGTATAATTTTTGGGTTGGTTGTTTGCGTAAAAACAGTTAAAATCGATAGCTGAGTGTTTGGCCTCGTACCCTCTGAGTATCCATCATAAAAATCGAGTTTTATAATGAGACTGCAGTTGAATGGATTACCTATGAAAAATAAGATTTTATAGTCATGTGATAAAGAATCAAAGGAAAATAATCATAAATGGTTCAGATATGGAAAAGTGGATGAAAAAGAAATGATTGACATCCAGGGAAGGGAAACCAAGAATATGGTGACTGAAATGGAAACAATGGAAGAGGTCAAGTCTGGTAAATGGGCGTATGTGGGTATTGTAGCTAAGACTAAAAAGGACATGTATCCCAGTGTAATACACATTGTTAAAGGCAATACTTTAAAGTGCAAACTGATTGATAGGATAAGATATTTTTAGTACCTTGCGTATGCAAGAACTAATGATGAAGGAGCATTTGTTCGAGTAATGGTAAATATACAAATCTAAGAGGAGGCAGGGCAATTATATTACCCAGGTGACTTACTCAATTGTGAAACTACTCTTGAAACATGAAAAGATGAGAGCAGCTAAGGCCTGCAGGAAGTAGAGAGAGATTGATGTATTAAGAGTAAGTGGGAATATTCCAGTAGCGAGAAATTTATTATAAACGAAGGTGAAGGAATAAAAAGAACATGTAATATTTTAAGAAAAGAAGGCTATAACGTTTTAAGATGCATCTTTGTATTACTTAAAGATAATAATACAATACCTAGTTTAGTACCTTATGGTCTTAGTTTGGAAGATAAATAACATATTGAAAAATCAAAGAACGAGACCATCTGGGCACATGTAGAGAAGGGGAGAGGAGCATTCCATGATAAGAGTAATAGATATGGGGTTAACAGGCTATTCACTGTTGGTATAACATAGATAATTGAAAATTAACGTATCTTGAGGCCCTTCTATGATGTGACTTAATGGAGAAAGCTCTCTTGATGCATAATAATTGAGATAAATCTCCAGAAGTTTAATCCCATGATGGGGAAACCAGACAGAACAGCGGCAGATCAAGAGGACAGGTGTGATAATGATGATACATCTCTGTTAGTTTAAAGCAGCAAATAAATTGTTGTTTATTTGAACCACGCATAAAAGTGCTTCGCTTTAATGGTAGGACTTACCTCTGGAATGCCAGCATTAAATTATACTTTTATTTTGTATTCATTAGGGGAAACATACTTCCAACTTTAATGTTTCACAAATGGAGAAACGATGACTGTTACTGATTGACAAAATTATTAGTATTATTATTATTATTATCATTATTATATATATATATATATATATATATATATATATATATATATATATATATGCATATATATATATTTATATTTCAAATAAGCCATGTATATTAATACATTAAAGTCTGGATTCTCTTAACGACCTCGGGATCAGAGCCCAAGGCGGAACCGCACAGACTTTAATGTATTAATATATATGGCTTATTTGATCATATATATATATATATATATATATATATATATATATATATATAACTGTTTTCCCTATTAAATGGGATATATACTTTTCTCGAAGATTGTTCTTTTTGCCTAGTTTTCCCTTTTCTTTTACCTTATAAGTTTCAAACTTTTCCTCTATTTTTTTTTGCCCTTGAGGACAAAGACCTTTGTGTTATACTTCCCGGAAGGCAAAACTGTTTTTTATGACTAATGGAAGATTACTAATCTTTTTAGATTCTAATGACGTCTTTAGTTGACAGTCCATAAATTACATAATGATTCAAATAAAAATAATAAAAAATCGTCAATCATTGGAACTACGTGAGTGTGTGGGTTACAGTGATTCGGACCATGAAATCCTTGCATCGTGAACTGTTTTGTTAGTATCTTGGTCTCGAAATAAAAACGAAAATATTCGGGTGTTTTCCAGCAATGTTACTTTTCGGTCAAAATGAAATACATAATATTTGCAAATAAGATAATTTTATTATGAAATGTGAAACCAAACCAATTTTGATTTGTTGAATAACCTATTTACGGAAAATATTCGAGCAAGACGGTATGTATTTTTTTTTTTTTTTTTTTTTTTTTATGTTCTCAGCTTTACATTGTGTTTATGATTTCTTGTTTTAATTTTTCCATCTCTCTGACTAGAAATTCGTAAAGTACAACTCTTTTCATAACATAGAACCCGAACTCAGCCTTAAAACGTCAATAATTACTGCGCTCCCAACGAGGGTGACTCCAAAACTTGGGGATGTGTAAAATCATCCAGGTTTAAAAGAAACATTCATTCACGTTATATAAGAAAAAATGTGCTTTCAGAAAATAAATTGACCGCCCAACCCCTCCCCTTGGGTTATATGCATGAGAAACTTAGGTGTATAAGTGAAATCCTTTCAAAGACACTTCAAGTATTCCCAGAAAGCGTAAATAGATCTGCATAACTTTCTTCTCATTTACTTTTCTCTATTTCCCACCTGCATCAGAAATGTTTATGATACCTCACCGAAGAGATCTGATGCCCTTTCACATTTCAAAAGTAATGGGTTTTGTGTTCGGTTTATTGCTTATGAGGAAAAGAAATATAAATAATTATTTCTATATGTACACCAGGAGGAAAATATCTTCTCTTTTTCCAGCAATAAATAATCTACAAAATTTATGAAAACAAAAACAAAATACAGTATATCAATACAATAGTTTCTTTTTTCAAGACAATTAAATTTTTTCCTCATTGAGAGATTTTTTTTCACGAGAACTATAATAAAACAGGCATTGTGCCGCTGACCTTCAAGAATAATCATTTCATTTATAATTTATATACAATTTTTCTCTTCAACCCTTCTCCGTCCCTTTCCTCTTTTATACCCCTTTTCAGACAAGTAACAGACGAATCATAGCACTTCCTTTGGGTCAGAATGGTTTACGAGAAGATTGTATAGACTACTCATTTGTATTTGCTTTGAATACCATGATGAAAACAGGTATCTTTCCAAAGGAGAAGCCGAATCATAATCACGGTTCTTCGCGTAAGCTTATGATACATCCAGAGACTTCTCTATGACCTCAACCACTTTCTCTTTTTCTTTTCCTTATATATCTGCCCTCCTTTTTTCTTTATATTTTTTTTGGGGGGGCATGATAATATTTTCTAATAAACTTGATTCCTCTCGGGTAGATTAAGCACTACTGTTTCTTATTCTCGATTTGATTCCTCTCATGGAGGAGTAATAGAGCTTTAGCTTTCTCTTCTGAAAAGAACTAACCTTTCGTTACATAAAACTTTCTTTACTGTTACTTTTGAAGTTTCTTTTGATACTTAATGCTCATTATTTTCTTTCTTTACTCAGAAATATATCAGTGTTGTTATCCATGATTTTATTGACAATAGAAATCCTTTTCCTTTTCAGCTCACTATTTTTCTCTTCTTTTTTTTAATAAGAAAGCCATCACCTTCAGTATGTGCTAAATCGATTATTTTTTCTTTTGTGCTTCACCTGTTGTTGCTGTATTTTTTACCGGATCTTCAGTCAATTCAGCATTTTTTATCAGTTCTTTATAACTTTGAGACGACGAGAAGAAACCGTGATCAATATGTTACCAATGAAGATATTCTCTCTCTCTCTCTCTCTCTCTCTCTCTCTCTCTCTCTCTCTCTCTCTCTCTCTCTCTCTCTCTCTCTCTCTCTCTCTCTCTCTCTAACAGGTTAAAGTGTAAAATTAATATCAGTAGTTTATTAGTTTAGTATCTGAGAGTAAACCGAAAAGATTGTTACATGAAAAGATAAAAGGTCTATCATATAAGTGGAGGAAAGTATCTAGGATGAAGAAATTTAGAGGAAAAAAGGAAATCACAGGTTAACCTAGAAGAAGATACTATCAAACCAACTAGATGTTGAAAGCTAAGTGAAAAGTAAAGGTGCCACCTTATGAGTAGTATATAGGGAGTCTGATTTACAAAAAGTATTCCGATCACATGACGAGAGGAGACAATAAAATGGGTAGAAGTTGAGAGGAGAGAAAATTAGAAAAGGCCATTGTCTTAGGACTAGGAGTGTCAGAGGTGATGTAGTGGAATCGTTTTGTCAATCAGAGAGCATGGGAAATTGTTGCTGGTGATTGACCCCTTTACAAATATATATATATATATATATATATATATATATATATATATATATATATATATATATATATAGGCATATATATATATATATATATATATATATATATATATATATATATATATATATGCCGTATATATGTATGTATATATATGCCTATATATATATATATATATATATATATATATATATATATATATATATATATATATAGGCATATATATACATACATATATACGGCATATATATATATATATATATATATATATATATATATATATATATATATAGAGAGAGAGAGAGAGAGAGAGAGAGAGAGAGAGAGAGAGAGAGAGAGAGAGAGAGAGAGAGTATATGTATATGTATGTGTGTGTCAATATGTAACTTTTGAATTATAGTGAAAAATCGAATGACTATCATATACTGACTTACTTGCCATAGAAACTAAACTAAATGGGGCATTGTATACAAATATACAAATTTGGTGCATGATATCAATAAATATATATTTTCATTACGTGCTATGGGAGTTATCGTAGATTTCTGCAATATACGACAAACCATGTCTGAGGTTTCGTTGATTTACACTCCAGTGGGTTTTAAGCATATGCATAATATTTTCAAAAAGTACAAAAGGATCACCATGATTTTTCGGTTGCATCTCTTTTTAAGTGTTGTAATAAACATTAAAAGCTTAAGTTTGGGCTATATTTGTGTGAAAATGTCGAGTTATTAGTCATAAAGATAGGTTGAGATTTTTTTCTGAGGCCATGAGATTCTTATAAAAAGATCAATATGTGCTAATGTAACTTTCAACAATTCTTAGGACATAGATCCTTCCTTTTTAGGGGCAGACGGCAAACAGCAATCAGCTTATTTCAATGGTATTATATATGAATCTATTTAAAGAAAAAATCTTTAAACTGGTCAATATTGCGTAAAACTTCTCAGGAAAGAAGCATTTCTTGCTTTACCCATGGAAGGGAATACTCACATGCCTGGCTTGTGTCGAATGCAAAAGCAGAAATGAAAGGCGAAGGGCAAAATCACCACATCATTTTATTCATAGCGTCTATATCCGATTAGCTTATAATATTCACCCCTAAAACAGCATGCATGTAGATCGCCGAAAGTTATTCATGCTTTTGAATTCAATATTGATAGTCTCTTTCAAACCCTCGCCCCTAATCTTACCCGGACCGCACTCTCTGCCACCCTCCCCAGGACTTTCCACCTGACGCTGGCACCCTATCCAACAAGCGTTTATCACTGTAACCCTTAACCCGACTTGTTTCGAAACAGGTTTTATAGCATTTTAAACGTGCTCTCTCTCTCTCTCTCTCTCTCTCTCTCTCTCTCTCTCTCTCTCTCTCTCTCTCTCTCTCTCTCTCTCTCTCTCTGTTAAAATGCGGCACAACTATAAGCCTAATTATATTAGATAAATCTTGATCAGGAAAATGGTGAATGAATTGTCCTCAGGCACTTTAGTAGCCTAATCTTTATTGTTTTATCGATATCTCAAAGAAATGTCAATTGTCTTTCCAAAGACTGAATAAAGATTTTAATGCAATTATTCTTGTGATATACTGAAGTATTCACTATACAAACTTACCACAAGGTTTCCAAATTCCAAATATTTTTGTCACACAATCGCCAAGTGTAGGTATCTTGCAGAATGGCTTTAACGTGACAAATGTTGGAGTCTAGAGGTCGGGTTCCAAAGCTAGGGTGAATGGCATGAATGAGTTGCGTCATACAGTTGAATGAGACTATACCAAAATAAAGAATATCTCTCACCCAGCAATTCGATCATGATGGCATATTCCGAATCACTAATCGCCATCCTTGAAACCTTGTCTTGATCCTTCCACATAGGACATCCGAGTAAGTTTCTCATCTTTATGGCGTCCGGGATATCTTCCTGGTTATGATGGGTAAAATATTTTTGTCATCATATCCAAATAAATCCGATATTGGTAACATTATCAATGTTAATCATATTCCAGTTTCTATAATAAACCATGAAATGACTTCAATATTTCTAGCGCGAAATCTTCTTCCAAGAGTCTACCGGATCCTAGCAAATCATGCAAATACGAGGAGCGATTTAAATAATGCGATCAATCCAGTGTATGATATTGGTTACACAAATACTTTAGTGTAAGAACTTGTCGAGCCTGGTTTCAGAACTAAAATTTAAAATCATATATAATGATATGTGTATGTTTAGGAACCAAATTCTATATTCAAATCACAAATGTTCCATCTTTCTGACTCTTGAGCTGAAAGTTGGATTATTCGCCAAATACCAGAAATGATTCCGTCCATCATTGAATGATTTTGCGTTGCTTGTATTCACTAGATAAAGGAAGTCTGTCACTCCACTTCTCTCTACTGTAACGTAAACCACCGACAGTAACTAAGTTTATATGTAATATTCCACAATTTTAAAATTAGCTAATAAAGTGACAACCAAGGATCATCCTTACTCAGACAGAGGAGTAACAAAAAAATTTTTTTTTTCTTCTTCTTTTTTAACAAGAATTCTAAAGTGGGGATATCCCGCTTGGATGCTAAAATTAGCAACCAATAACTTTTTCCAGTGGCGATACAAAACGTCCAATGACTCAAAACCAACCCTATCTAGTATATGGGGAAAACTCAGTGTCTATGTCCTGAACAGACGGAAAATTATGTCAAATAAAGTGGTTTCTCTAAACTCCTGTGAGCATTTTCTTGATTGAATGAAAAGTTTTCATTGATGTAATTCCAGGATGTGCCTGAATATCTTGATATAAACGTAGCTGGTGATGTGCACCTTGATAATTTGGGTAGGCTTCTTATCTCCATAGATGTGCGTCATATGAACCTTCGGGTTGGGCCATCCAACCTCTGCCCATGCATACACTGTTAGGAAGTACGAGAGCTTTATCTCTATTTGGCGTCAGTCTCTATGAGCAACCTCGTCTGTGGCCGAAGGGTATATCACCCGGAGGAAGTTCCTCTCTATAGCTCGTTTAAATTTCTGGTAAATCAATTCCAATCTGAATGGATACCTTTTGTAGTTATTACCAGGGTCTTAAGGTTAAAAACAATTTGTAGCTGGAATGTTAACCAAAACCAATGGAATCATAATGAATTTCAACTCAGACTCAAAGAGGACAGAAAGAAACAGGATGTGAGGTCAGAATTAGCAAGGTCTGAATATAAATGAGTCAATAGCTGTACACAGACCGTACCTGACAGAATGTATAATTAGACAAGGCATTGATAAATAGGGAGAAAAGGGCAATATGCAAAGGAAAGAGCTAAGATAAGGGTAAGAAAAAATGAGAAAGTCCTTATCACGGCCCTTATTTTGAATAAGGGAATTAAGGGAATGAAGACCAACGAGAAATTTAATATTTCCCAGAAAGGATGAGATATTTCAGAATATTTAGGCTACAAGCAAATGAACATTTGCAAATAAAATTCTAGAG
>NC_090725.1:126518167-126523940 GCF_036898095.1 Palaemon carinicauda | reverse complement strand
TTTTTTCTCTTCAACCCTTCTCCGTCCCTTTCCTCTTTTTATACCCCTTTTCAGACAAGTAACAGACGAATCATAGCACTTCCTTTGGGTCAGAATGGTTTACGAGAAGATTGTATAGACTACTCATTTGTATTTGCTTTGAATACCATGATGAAAACAGGTATCTTTCCAAAGGAGAAGCCGAATCATAATCACGGTTCTTCGCGTAAGCTTATGATACATCCAGAGACTTCTCTATGACCTCAACCACTTTCTCTTTTTCTTTTCCTTATATATCTGCCCTCCTTTTTTCTTTATATTTTTTTTGGGGGGGCATGATAATATTTTCTAATAAACTTGATTCCTCTCGGGTAGATTAAGCACTACTGTTTCTTATTCTCGATTTGATTCCTCTCATGGAGGAGTAATAGAGCTTTAGCTTTCTCTTCTGAAAAGAACTAACCTTTCGTTACATAAAACTTTCTTTACTGTTACTTTTGAAGTTTCTTTTGATACTTAATGCTCATTATTTTCTTTCTTTACTCAGAAATATATCAGTGTTGTTTATCCATGATTTTATTGACAATAGAAATCCTTTTCCTTTTCAGCTCACTATTTTTCTCTTCTTTTTTTTTAATAAGAAAGCCATCACCTTCAGTATGTGCTAAATCGATTATTTTTTCTTTTGTGCTTCACCTGTTGTTGCTGTATTTTTTACCGGATCTTCAGTCAATTCAGCATTTTTTATCAGTTCTTTTTAACTTTGAGACGACGAGAAGAAACCGTGATCAATATGTTACCAATGAAGATATTCTCTCTCTCTCTCTCTCTCTCCTCTCTCTCTCCTCTCCCTCTCTCTCCTCTCTCTCTCTCTCTAACAGGTTAAAAGTGTAAAATTAATATCAGTAGTTTATTAGTTTAGTATCTGGAGAGTAAACCGAAAAGATTGTTACATGAAAAGATAAAAGGTCTATCATATAAGTGGAGGAAAGTATCTAGGATGAAGAAATTTAGAGGAAAAAAGGAAATCACAGGTTAACCTAGAAGAAGATACTATCAAACAACTAGATGTTGAAAGCTAAGTGAAAAGTAAAGGTGCCACCTTATGAGTAGTATATAGGGAGTCTGATTTACAAAAAGTATTCCGATCACATGACGAGAGGAGACAATAAAATGGGTAGAAGTTGAGAGGAGAGAAAATTAGAAAAGGCCATTGTCTTAGGACTAGGAGTGTCAGAGGTGATGTAGTGGAATCGTTTTGTCAATCAGAGAGCATGGGAAATTGTTGCTGGTGATTGACCCCTTTACAAATATATATATAATATATATATATATAGGCATATATATATATATATATATATGCCGTATATATGTATGTATATATATGCCTATATATATATATATATATATAGGCATATATATACATACATATATACGGCATATATATATATATATAAAGAGAGAGAGAGAGAGAGAAGAGAGAGAGGAGGAGAGAGAGAGAGTATATGTATATGTATGTGTGTGTCAATATGTAACTTTTGAATTATAGTGAAAAAATCGAATGACTATCATATACTGACTTACTTGCCATAGAAACTAAACTAAATGGGGCATTGTATACAAATATACAAATTTGGTGCATGATATCAATAAATATATATTTTCATTACGTGCTATGGGAGTTATCGTAGATTTCTGCAATATACGACAAACCATGTCTGAGGTTTCGTTGATTACACTCCAGTGGGTTTTAAGCATATGCATAATATTTTCAAAAAGTACAAAAGGATCACCATGATTTTTCGGTTGCATCTCTTTTTAAGTGTTGTAATAAACATTAAAATGCTTAAGTTTGGGCTATATTTGTGTGAAAATGTCGAGTTATTAGTCATAAAGATAGGTTGAGATTTTTTTCTGAGGCCATGAGATTCTTATAAAAAGATCAATATGTGCTAATGTAACTTTCAACAATTCTTAGGACATAGATCCTTCCTTTTTAGGGGCAGACGGCAAACAGCAATCAGCTTATTTCAATGGTATTATATATGAATCTATTTAAAGAAAAAATCTTTAAACTGGTCAATATTGCGTAAAACTTCTCAGGAAAGAAGCATTTCTTGCTTTACCCCATGGAAGGGAATACTCACATGCCTGGCTTGTGTCGAATGCAAAAGCAGAAATGAAAGGCGAAGGGCAAAATCACCACATCATTTTTATTCATAGCGTCTATATCCGATTAGCTTATAATATTCACCCCTAAAACAGCATGCATGTAGATCGCCGAAAGTTATTCATGCTTTTGAATTCAATATTGATAGTCTCTTTCAAACCCTCGCCCCTAATCTTACCCGGACCGCACTCTCTGCCACCCTCCCCAGGACTTTCCACCTGACGCTGGCACCCTATCCAACAAGCGTTTATCACTGTAACCCTTAACCCGACTTGTTTCGAAACAGGTTTTATAGCATTTTAAACGTGCTCTCTCTCTCTCCTCTCTCTCTCTCTCTCTCTCTCTCTCTCTCTCTCTGTTAAAATGCGGCACAACTATAAGCCTAATTATATTAGATAAATCTTGATCAGGAAAATGGTGAATGAATTGTCCTCAGGCACTTTAGTAGCCTAATCTTTATTGTTTTATCGATATCTCAAAGAAATGTCAATTGTCTTTCCAAAGACTGAATAAAGATTTTAATGCAATTATTCTTGTGATATACTGAAGTATTCACTATACAAACTTACCACAAGGTTTCCAAATTCCAAATATTTTTGTCACACAATCGCCAAGTGTAGGTATCTTGCAGAATGGCTTTAACGTGACAAATGTTGGAGTCTAGAGGTCGGGTTCCAAAGCTAGGGTGAATGGCATGAATGAGTTGCGTCATACAGTTGAATGAGACTATACCAAAATAAAGAATATCTCTCACCCAGCAATTCGATCATGATGGCATATTCCGAATCACTAATCGCCATCCTTGAAACCTTGTCTTGATCCTTCCACATAGGACATCCGAGTAAGTTTCTCATCTTTATGGCGTCCGGGATATCTTCCTGGTTATGATGGGTAAAATATTTTTGTCATCATATCCAAATAAATCCGATATTGGTAACATTATCAATGTTAATCATATTCCAGTTTCTATAATAAACCATGAAATGACTTCAATATTTCTAGCGCGAAATCTTCTTCCAAGAGTCTACCGGATCCTAGCAAATCATGCAAATACGAGGAGCGATTTAAATAATGCGATCAATCCAGTGTATGATATTGGTTACACAAATACTTTAGTGTAAGAACTTGTCGAGCCTGGTTTCAGAACTAAAATTTAAAATCATATATAATGATATGTGTATGTTTAGGAACCAAATTCTATATTCAAATCACAAATGTTCCATCTTTCTGACTCTTGAGCTGAAAGTTGGATTATTCGCCAAATACCAGAAATGATTCCGTCCATCATTGAATGATTTTGCGTTGCTTGTATTCACTAGATAAAGGAAGTCTGTCACTCCACTTCTCTCTACTGTAACGTAAACCACCGACAGTAACTAAGTTTATATGTAATATTCCACAATTTTAAAATTAGCTAATAAAGTGACAACCAAGGATCATCCTTACTCAGACAGAGGAGTAACAAAAAAATTTTTTTTTTCTTCTTCTTTTTTAACAAGAATTCTAAAGTGGGGATATCCCGCTTGGATGCTAAAATTAGCAACCAATAACTTTTTCCAGTGGCGATACAAAACGTCCAATGACTCAAAACCAACCCTATCTAGTATATGGGGAAAACTCAGTGTCTATGTCCTGAACAGACGGAAAATTATGTCAAATAAAGTGGTTCTCTAAACTCCTGTGAGCATTTTCTTGATTGAATGAAAAGTTTTCATTGATGTAATTCCAGGATGTGCCTGAATATCTTGATATAAACGTAGCTGGTGATGTGCACCTTGATAATTTGGGTAGGCTTCTTATCTCCATAGATGTGCGTCATATGAACCTTCGGGTTGGGCCATCCAACCTCTGCCCATGCATACACTGTTAGGAAGTACGAGAGCTTTATCTCTATTTGGCGTCAGTCTCTATGAGCAACCTCGTCTGTGGCCGAAGGGTATATCACCCGGAGGAAGTTCCTCTCTATAGCTCGTTTAAATTTCTGGTAAATCAATTCCAATCTGAATGGATACCTTTTGTAGTTATTACCAGGGTCTTAAGGTTAAAAACAATTTGTAGCTGGAATGTTAACCAAAACCAATGGAATCATAATGAATTTCAACTCAGACTCAAAGAGGACAGAAAGAAACAGGATGTGAGGTCAGAATTAGCAAGGTCTGAATATAAATGAGTCAATAGCTGTACACAGACCGTACCTGACAGAATGTATAATTAGACAAGGCATTGATAAATAGGGAGAAAAGGGCAATATGCAAAGGAAAGAGCTAAGATAAGGGTAAGAAAAAATGAGAAAGTCCTTATCACGGCCCTTATTTTGAATAAGGGAATTAAGGGAATGAAGACCAACGAGAAATTTAATATTTCCCAGAAAGGATGAGATATTTCAGAATATTTAGGCTACAAGCAAATGAACATTTGCAAATAAAATTCTAGAGGAGAGAAAAACTATTTCTCTATTCAGGTCTTCCTCTTCTCTCGTTTAACTTAAGCTTAAAGAATTCAAGCAATAAATTTCATACGCTGAAAAGCTTTTTTTTATGGATGTATGCAGATGCACTTCATTTCTACTAACCATAGAAGTACGAGTATCTTGAATTCAGTCTCAATGAAAATTTTTGCCGTCCACATATAGGAATTGATGACTTTCTGAAGCAGAATTCGTTTGAAAGAGACACATACGCTTATGCTTTTGTCTAAAAAAGGATCAAAGGAAACATGATGGATGTGGGACAACATGTTGATGTTATTATATAAGGTATGTTAGTAAGAGGAAGTGAACTTTACAAAATATAGTGGAAAATATTAAGATTTTTGAAGAAACTAATAAATGTTAGGTTATTAAAGAAGGTGACAATGAAAAGATGAAAGTATTAAAGGAAAAGCTTAATATGGATAAATTTGCATTATAGACTTAGAAGCAAGGTATACTAAAGGGAAATTCTTGAAGTCAGAGTTTCTGAATTAGGATATGTTTGGATGAAGAAAGCATATATAAATATCTTTCAAAACTATCTAGTAATAATGGTAGAATGAAAATTATGGCAATGTTTGATATGATAATTAGTGAATTTTAAATAAAAGGCTTTCAGTATTTATTGTGTAAGTTAATACAGGTAAGCGTGAACATTTTTATTTTCATTTGATCTATAAAGTTAGAGTTGTATTGCACGTAAAGGAAATACTGGAGACTTTGTCACAGAAACACATTTTCAAGTACGACCTTGCCCCATACAAAGTAGAAAGGGCTATTTCATTAAGTTTCCATTGGTAATGTATCATAACTGCACTTATGAGACTTGTGAACGATGACTTGGCGATTTGCTTTTCTCTGACCCATCCCATGGACCAGCAGGTCATTAAATTGAAAAAAAAAAATAAAAAACTGTTTGCTAAAGCACTTTTCCAGAGGGGCTTTGAAGCCCAAAGAGAGGTCTAGAGAAATCATTGCAACCTACTCCAATATTAAGTGTCACAGGGAAAACCTCAAGGGAAGTGTCTCCTAAACAATTCACTCCTCATGGGGAAAGTTGTGGTTAGACTTTGTACCAGAGAGGCACTGCAAAGGCTTTGAGTATAAGCCTGCAGCCTACGGGCTTGGACGTTAGTGTTGAAAAAATAAAGTAG
>NC_090725.1:126508167-126513167 GCF_036898095.1 Palaemon carinicauda | reverse complement strand
CTCTCTCTCTCTCTCTCTCTCTCTCGGTAACTTTTCACTTGCCATATCTATTTTTATTCTCCCTTTAAATCGTTAACTGTCACTTCTTCCCTGAGTCACTCAGATTTCGTGATTGTATCTGTAATGGCCTCGTTAGAATAATTGTTGATAGGAAATATAGAAGTAATGTTATTATTGCTTTTCTTTCCATGTGTCCCTCCTTCTACGTACCTGATTTACTTATTCCTTGTAAGTCCTTTGTTATGTCAAATTATCGCCGACTAATCGCACCTCTCTCTCTCTCTCTCTCTCTCTCTCTCTCTCTCTCTCTCTTAATTTATAAATCTTTTATAGTTTAATATCCAACTTATATTTATCAGATGAAACTGGCCATATTTTACGACTCCACATTTTTGTGAAGTTACGCCTTTTCTCTTAAATTATCAGCATATGTTTGGGTTCTGACTGGTACATCACTATCAATGTTATCTTATTGAATAATCTTATTAAGTTTTCATATGCAAAATTTTGCGTTTTTTGTTTTTTTTTATGAAATTCTAAATACAAAGGGCAATATTTACTTAGCCACTAATTTTATGAATTATATGAATTAAGGAGTCCTGTGAAATAACTTATTTGCAAAAGTTAGATGGGTTTTCCTATATTCATTTAGACAGGAGATAAGTGGAGTTTTAAAATGTATTTAACTTGTATTTAATGTATTTAATGTATTTAATATATTGGCAAAGAAGGGTATTATTCTCATAAATCTGGCATTCATCTATACTAACCTATCGACTATCAACTATAATTGACTTCTATTTAATTTTCAAAGATCTTGTCATTTATTTCTTCTTTTCTCCGATATCTCCAATTTAAGATATTGGATCATTGTTGCTTTAACGCCGACCTGTTCTTGGAAATTGCTCCTGTTACCTGATACTAACAATATTTTCATATGGATTAATTAAACATTTATTCTAATTCCTTCATTGTCATGGCTTTTTCATGATATATACAAGTATTTCACCAGAATTATTAATGATCTCGTCCTCTTTATATTATCTCAAAGCATTTTTTAACCATTATTCAGCTTCGTATTCTAGGGAAATAGGGTAAAAATTTCTTGTTTCTCTTACCGTATGATAATGATTCTAGTGGATATTTGGGACCAGGGACATTGAGAGGGATAGAGCCGAGAGATATAATAGAGAATTAATGATTTATTAACAGTAGAGGCATAAACAATCCTACCACCCAACGGCAGAAAAGTGGGATAATTGTTGCAATCGGGAAGGCGAAAGGGGACAGGTAATAAAACAATATCTAAAGGATACTAAAGACTCAACTAATGGTGTTTAGTTATGATACCAATCATAGTGATCTTCTGTATTCTATCTATGTTATTTTATATCATTTCCTTAATATCAACTTTAGGGTGAAATTTTATGCATATGTATATATATATATATATATATATCGTATTTATAGTCATATATATATATATATATATATTTTATATATATATATATATATACATATATATCGTATTTATAGTCATATATATATATATATATATGTACAGTATATATACATATATATATATATATATATGTACAGTATATATACATATATATATATATATATACATATATATACAGTGAATGAGTGTGTGTGAAAATTCTGTAAATATATTTACATAGAAATACTGTATATCCATGTTTATGATTATTTCTGCGTAAATAATTGCACACATTTTTACAAATACATGTATAGAACATAATATATATATATATATATATATATTTATATATATATATATGTATGTATATATACACACATATATATATATATATATAAATAAATATATATATATATATATATATATGTATATATATATATATATATATATTTATATATATATGTATATATACATGTATATATATATATATATATACATATATATGTATGTATATATACGCACGTATATATATATATATATATATACATTTATATATATATATATATGTATATATATATGTGTATATATAGCCTATATACTGTATATATATATATATATATATATATTTATTTATATATATATATATATATATATACTGTATATGTGTGTGTCTGTGTGTGTTTGTGCGTGCGTAGGCTGCAGTATATATACATATATAATCTATATAATAATCTATATAGGCAAATATATACGTAAGTATAGATATATATGTGTATATATATATATATATATGTGTGTGTGTGTGTGTGTGTGTGTATACATAAGTATATATATATATACATATGTATATATATATATATATATACACATATGTATATATATATATATATATATATGTATATCCTTTTTAAATTTTGAATTCTTATACTAAAGAGAAACAAAATATTATAGTTGGGATACACATATAGATCTAGAAAAAGGCATATGTAAGAAAAGGTCTATAGTTGTTAGAATGATGATGTCTTTCACCTTGACAATTACAATTCACAAAGTTTGACTGTCAAATTACCTAAGTTATAAAAACTTTCGGCAAGTTCCCTCATTTTCTCTCTTCTTCATCAGGGTTTTGGACCAAGAGCAGGAAGTTTCTGAGAGGTCGATAAAGGAAGGGAGGAAAGTGTTGGTGAGGAAAAGGAAAGGAAGGAAAATGTTGGCAAAAAAAAAAAGGTAGAAAAGGGAATGTTGGCAAATACAGGGATGGGAAATAAAAATGTTGTGAAAATATGGGTAGGAATTGAAATGTTTACGATATTAGGCGAAGGAAAAGAAACGTTTCGAAAATGAGAGGATGAGAAAATAACACCTGTAAGATAAATTTTAGGAAAACTATAGGAAAGATAAGAAAATAAATAAAAAATGTCGGAAATTAAAAGTAGGAAGAGAAATATCGATAAATATCAGAGTAGGAAGGTGAACATTGATGAAATGGAGATAAAGACGTGAAACTGGAAGACTATAAAATAGGAATATCAAGTTAACTTCAAATGAGATTAAGAATAAAAAGAGATACGGATAGGAAAGGAAATGTTGACGAAAAGAAGAATACTAAGAAAAATAAAGACGAATACAAATTTGGGAAGAGAATTGTTGGTTGTGATATTGTTAGGTAAACAAATATCGGTTAAAGATAAGGGTGGGAATAGAAATATTAGCGAAAATAAGGATAGAAAATCTTTGTAAAGGCAAAGGTGGGAAGAAAAATATTGGCAAAGGAAGTAGAATAGAGGTCCTTGTAACAATAAAAGTAGAGAGAGATCTGATGAATGAAGATTTGACGAAGTTAAAGTTAGGCTGATAAATTCTGATTAGTTTAAGGGTGAATAGAAAAATGTATGAGAAGATAAGAATAGTAAGAGTAGGACAAAAACGTTTTCCCTAAATATGCTTGGAAGAGAAATGTTGATGACAAGTGAAGATAAGGGTTTGAAGAGAAATTCTGGTGAACTTTGGGTGGGAAAAGAACTGTGCGTAAAAATAAAGCTAAAAAAGAAAAGATTGGTGAAATGCCTAACTATGAGAAAATAGAAAAAAACTTTCTTGAGAGAAATGAAAATCGCGTTACGAAAATTCAAGAAATATGTATACTCGAGATGTGTTTTCGAAATGACATTGTGTGAACGAAAACTGAAAACTCTTTTCAGCTTGTTCATAACAAGAGAAAGAATATAACTAATATAGAAATTCAAAATGAGAAAAATAAGGAAAAGAGTCTACAAGACCAAATTGATGAGTTAATTAAAGGAGCCATAATATTTCATTATTTTACAATTTAAAAAATTTTAAAGAAAAGGAAACAGAAATGCTAGTGGCAATTGATATAAGTATCTAGAGCTGGTAGAGCCGCTGGAGACACAAAACAAGATAAATAAGGACGAATTATTTCTTCGTTATTTTTCTTGATTGTGTCCAAGGCAAGAAAATCCTGAAATAACAAAGGCTACGAAAATCAATAGAAGAGGATAAGGAAAATAACTACGGAAACGAACAACGAGAAAGGAGACAAAATAAAAACAACATAATTAAAAGGGCATTCAAGTCATAATTAAGATGAATTACCTTATTAACAAAAATATCAATGGTATTTTAATTGCCCAGAGATTTGACAGCAGTACTACCTAGAGTACCTACATAAAATTAGTATTACATACTGAATGCTAAATTTCTTTTAATATATATATATATATATATATATATACATATACATATGTACATATATAAATATATATATATATATATATATATACAAATATGTACTTTAGAACATTTGATAAACAGAGTTGGTTGTGAAGCATACTTACCAGAAGGGCTTGAAATGGAGGAAGCGAAGCAACCAATGGTTCTGCAACTTCCTGAAATATGTAAAAAAGATAATTCGTCAAAATTATTGTGAGAAGAGGCCTACGGCAGTGCTAATCCAAATAAATTTCATTGATTAGGAACAAACGCGTTCTTCTATTGAGAAATCCTGTGAATAATGCGTTTTCTCAAAAAGCTTAAGCCTCCAATGATAATAAATCAATTCATATTTTGGTGTTTGCCATGGTATATAGATGTAACGGACTATGCTTATAGCTTCTATTAGCTTCCTGAATTATATATATATATATATATATGTATATATATATATATATATATGTATATATATATACATATATATACATATATATATATATACATATATATATATATATATACATATATATATATATATATATATTTATATATGCATATATATATGTATATATATATATATATATATATCATATATATATATATATATATTGTTAGAATTATAAACAACCACAACTTTGTGACCGGCAAAAATGTATTTTTGATCGAATTACTTGACATTTTACTGTTCAAACATTTATCAAAAAACTCCTATCTCTCTCTCTCTCTCTCTCTCTCTCTCTCTCTCTCTCTCATTAACTATGATTTGGGATTTTTAAAACCAGCAGCCTTTTATTCCAGCAACAACACTGAAAATTCAGTGTCACAA
>NC_090725.1:126475667-126500667 GCF_036898095.1 Palaemon carinicauda | reverse complement strand
CCTGAATACACTCCTGCCATTCATCTGTACCGCACGTGTTTCACACTCCTACTTTTCAAGGTATTTTCTTTTTTATTGTATATTGCTCTATTCACCTCTCTGTCAAAAAAAACCCGGTTTTAGCCTGTTTTTCTTCCATTGATCTGTTTGAATTGTTGTGACCTTCTTACACTAAAACTGTTGTATAAAACGCTCGCTGTCTGTTGAAACAAAGTGTTATTTGCATTCACCCCATCTTTCGGTTATCACCGAACTGGCGATACACACATTAGTTTAGTAACCAGCGGAGTACCCTCTCCCTCCCGCCTGGCGCCCTCACTGCTGTGCTCTACTGTTTGTGCATGCCACTCAGCGAACCTGCCTCTTCAGCACAGCCTGCCTCAATGAAACTACCCCCTTTCGTAAGCTGAGAAGCATTTGCCTGGTTCCAGTGTGCTGAAGTCTAGTATCACATTAAGGGCGTGCCTCGGTCAAGCACCAAAGCAGATTACATTCTTCCAGCAATATCCCAGGACACTTTCCGGAAATCTCCGATTAGTCGTGTGACCAAAGGGACCCAATAACATACGATAACCTCAAACCATAGCGAAACTTTTTCAGGCCTATCAACAACCATTGGGGACCAAAGGGTTTCGCTCCCCCTCAGAGAAATTACCAGTATCGCCCACCTGCAACCTGCCGCAGACGGCTGTCATCCTGAAGTGAATCTACTTCATGCCCTTTGGGTACAGCGTCTACCCGAAACTGTACGTGCTGCTATCCCCACTGTCGATAATTTGCTCATGAAGACCTGATGACCAAAGTCGACGCCATTATGGACAGCCACTTCCCCACTTTCCAGACCTCCATCACCGTCTCCACTCTTAATGAAGTGGACAACTATTCAACATAGACCTAAGTTAATGTGAATGCAGTAGGTCACAGACACCCACCCCATGACGTGCTGAAAGCGGTGACGTAGCCGCCCACCACCAACATATACCACACCTTGCTTACGCCCCAACCAACAATCTATCCAGCTACTTACTGATGTCATTCGGTTGCAGTTATGCTACAACCCCTCAAAATTTGGGGCTGCTGTGCGGAAATGTGTGATTGGTTATCCGTAGCGAAAAAATGTGTAAGTAGGCCATCACTCGTGGTATTAGCCTCATCTGTCACTAATCTTTTCTTTATACATGATTCAGGTACAAGAGTGCAATGTTTGGTAAACACAGGTGCTTGCTGTTCTCTTCTGCCAAGGCCACTCTCCAAGACACGACATAGTCTGTCTAAGTCTGCTGACAGCCACCTGGTAGCTGCTAACGGATCTGCAATACCCACTCATAGTTATGAAAACCTCATATTATCGTTTGGAAGCGCTAAATATAATTGGAAGTTTCTCATGGCTCATGTCACAATGCCAATTATTGGTGCCGACATCCTCTCACATTTCCACCTCCTGGTTGATGTAGCTCGCCGTTAGTATTCAACTTGGTTTCGTACTCCTTGATACCTCTCCAACCCGCCACTTCCGACCTCGCTCTCCACATCAGTGCACCAAAAGATGCCTACAACCACCTCATCAGGTCATACCCAGACATTTTCCGTCCAGAACTTCGCTAAACGCCCAGGGTTCTCAATAACCACGGTATTTATCACCATATCAAGACAACAAAGCCCCCCAGTGTTCACCAGATTCAGATGTCTGGCAAGATTGTTTGGCACCCGCTAAACAATATCCCATTACAAGTGCCTGAAACCTCATTTACAAGTTATACTAAAGGCTATTGTCAAGTTGAACAGTAACTTGAATTGCTGATTTATTCAAAGAGCCATTTCTTTATCAATCCTCTCTTCCTTTATTTCCTAGCAACAAAAAAATATTTTAGATAACTATTAAAAAAAAAAAAAAGAATGCAAAATTACAATACATTTTGGGTTTTTATGGGATTTCAGTTCCATACCTCTAAAGTAAATCAATATAGCCAACCAGCATCTTATAGATTTTCTTTTTACTTAGATCTAGAAATTATATGTTGTATTCAGCCATCTTTCCTCCCCTAAGTTACCATGAAACATTCTCTTTTCTCAAGCTTTCCTTCAATCAATCAATATATATATATATATATATATATATATATATATATATATATATATATATATATATATATATATATATATATATATATATATATATGTGTGTGTGTGTGTGTGTGTGTGTGTGTGTTTGTGTGTGAAACGGATGATATAAGTCTTTCCTTATAGTTTATATATGATAGATGTATTTCAACGTTGTTACTGAACTTGAAATATCTTAATCTAATTATTTACTTCTCTTTCCCAACTGGGATATTTTTCCCTGTAGGAACCCTTGGGCTTATAGCATCCTACTTTTCCAGCTTGGGCTGTAGCTTAGCTAATAATAATAACAATAATAATAATAACAATAATAATAATAATAATAATAATAATAATAATAATAATAATAATGATATCAGGGATGGCAGTTTGAGTCAACATTCCCCATATATTTCTATTCCTTCCATCTTCTTCCCCTAATTTCACCCCACCATATACCTCCCCTCCACATTCATCCATCTGATCCTTTAATGCCCTACATTCCTTCTCCCTATCACTAGCAAACAAAGCACATACAAATAGAGAAGAATGCTCTCTTTCATTTTCTTCCACACAGAATGCGTAGTACCCATTGAACTCCTATTAACCTAAACGAGTAATTTAATGCGGTTGAATGTAGTATACGATAATTTCTATTTATTCTTTATCACTGTTACTATAAAGTCAATTTTTATGTCAATATTAACCTTAGAATCTTCTCTAACTGTAACGGCATTCAAGCTGCAAAAAACAACCAACCTGTATTTGATAAAAGCTGCTGTATGTCCACATGCCAATGACAACTTTGGGAGCGTATAAATAACCGAGTTTTTCATTAAATAAAGCAGTTATTCGGAGGCTCTCAGGCATGTCACATTAATGACCCTAGATTAGCTCATACAATCAGTGTGCCTTCTAGCTCACTGCTTCATCTACTGTATCCTCCAACCATGTCCACAACCAACCACGACTCATCTGTCCCCGTTAACACAATGAAACTCTCGCCCTTTTCCAGTAGAGTTGCATTTGCCTGGTTCTAATTCACTGTTATACAGTTCCACATCAAGGATGTAAGCCATTTAAGCAGCAAAATAGACTACCTTTTGCAATCCCCAAATACACCTTTCCAGAAATCTGTGATTGGCTTTGTAAGACAGCCAACTGCTTGTGTAGGCAAGATTTTTCCGCTTTCTCAACAAACTTTAGCAGATCTAAAGATATCAATGACCTTTGGGTACAACACCTATCAGAACCTGAAATATCTGATGACGAAAGTCTGATGCCATCATAGACAGCCACTTCCCCACTGTCAAGAACTCCATCAACATCTTCACTCCTGATAATTGGGATAACTATTCAACACTGACTGAAGCTACGGTGAATGCTGAAGGTTATTGAAACCCACCCATCTATGCTGCCACATGTCCATGCCATAATAGACATTCTCAACGCCCACTGAATGATGCCAGATTCCAGATTCGGGCCTGCTCCAAAGAAGTGAGCTACAGAATGTCAATGGTCGAAAAACTTGTAAGTAGGACATCACTTTTCTTCTTTTTGCATGATACAGGATCTAACATGTGGATTTTGATATATAATGGTGCCTGTCATTCACTTCTGCTAAGTTTCCTATCAAGGGCATAAACTTCATCATTCTAAGTATACTGATGTCTGCCCAATGTCCGCCAATGGATCCCTAGGCTCGTTATCACTCTCTTGATTGGTTCCACCATCTCCCTTATCAAATGGCCATAGTATCTCAGCCAAGCTTCCTCTAAGGGGATTTGATGAATTTACCCAATCAAAGCATTTTGATTATTATATAACATTGTACTTAGTTCTTTTGTTTATATGGGAATTTGTATTTAATGTTAAGTGCTATTTGAGAGTCCTTGTATATGTTAAGTTTAGTGTTTGTGTGTCAAATCCTTGACTCCTGATGTTGTTTGCTTTGAGTTGTTTTCTACTACCTACTACCACGCTCCGTCGTAGGGCACTTCACTCTGAGTGCCAAAGCCAAACACTCTCTTCCATATAGTTGTGTGTTACCACCTGTGGGCTGAGATAAACTTTACGGAGTCAGCATGTTAGCCGCTGATCTCCACCCAAATCTTCTCTTAATTTACCCTTTTGGAGTTTGATAGCGCTTTTGTGAACATGTATTGGAGACTATGGATACCTCTAGAAGATTCATCGACACTTGTGCCGGCTCTTGCTCATGATAGGCAAACAGCAGCTGATGATACCACCGTACTGTAACCACTTTGATTCAGACAATGATCGTAGAACTATGTATTTACATATATTGGATTCAGAGGTTAAAAATTTATCATAGGATTGTTATCAAATGTTTCTTTTAAATGATAATTATATATTACTTCATTCTGGTTTCTTCTCCCATAGCCATATATTGAAAGAATTAGAGGGTACTGTAGCATTATAACTTTATCACTAGGAAACCCCTCACATCTGTCGTAGTGGGTAGGGTTCATCATATGACGACACTGGAATGAAGTAAGGGTTATTATTGTTCTAATATAAAATGTGTGTCAATATTTTGTGAAAATGCTCTAAGTTGACTCTCACAAACTCAGTGGTGGAGGAACAACGACAACAGGAAGAGAGGATAGTTTACAGTTTGTGTAAGGTATGTGTATGGATGAAGTCTGGTGTGGATGAGTGATGTTTATGAAGTAGTCTAGGAAGTGTTTTCCAGCTTTGTGTTTGTCATACTAGCATTGGATTAAGAGTAACTTGATATTGCTTGCCATCTTCACACCATTTGTTGACTTGATTTCAGTCTTGTAATTACCATTCATTGTTCACTTGGCTAGAGTTATCAATCTTCATGTAACGTCCTCTAGCTGACATTTATATTTTAGCAGATTGTGGTATACCCCGCCACGGTTAATGTAGAGACCCAGTCTATTTATCTTAAGTGTATACCCAATTGTCTGTTTTGTGCTTAACAACTTTATAACTCAGAATAACTATAGTGTAGCATTTCTTTTATGAATAGTTAGTTACGTAGTTTTTCTAGCCTATTCACAAACGCTTATAAGCTGTTTGGCTTATTTGAAGCTTTTACTTTACTAACATTATTTTTTAATTACTTTAATGTTAACTAATTGAAATTGAAATCGGTCTAAGTAAAAATAACTGTTAAACATTTAGAGTTGATAAAAAGTGCTAAGGAGGTAGGGTTTACATCTAAACGATAAGTGACATGATATCAAAAGAAGAAATAAGGGAAAACCTTGAATGTGATGAAAGGCAACAAGATAGAGAACTTAAAAGGGCAGAGATAGAAGCAGGAACAAAGATGAGAGAAAGAGATAATGAGTTGAGGAAGATGGAGTTATAAGTAGATGCTTAATTGAAGAAAATAGAACTAGACTCTGCTGAATCAGCTAGATAGAGGGATCATGAGTTAGAGTTAGGGAAGACCATTCAGTTACAATTTCCAATAGTTTGTGACGGGAAATCCCGAGATAATGAGAAAAATCCCGGTATTGTTTAACCCTTGGAAAATGGGAAGGATCCCAGGATCCCAGGATCTCGGTAGAGAAACTCTAGTTAAAGTTAACTTCACTAAGGCAAGGGGCTAGTGAGGGTGCTCCTCAAGCTTCATTCCCAGAATTAGAATTACCGTATTTCATGTACATAAAGAAGACAAGAGATTATCTTAACAGGTTTGAACGTATTGCTAGACTTCAAGCTTGGGAAGAGGATAATTATCATGTCTGTCTAGGAATTCGTTCTACTGGCAAAGCTTTAAAGTTTTACGCAATTCTACTCAAGGAAATTTTAACAAAATACTCACTACTTAAAGATTCCTTGTTGCAAGCATGCTGCTTAGAAGCTGATTCTTGCAGGAAGAAATTTAAAGACAGCAAACTAGCAGATAATGATACTATTGTACAACTAGTAACTAGGATAAAAGAATACTTTTAGAATTGGCTTTCATTAAGTGACATTCCCGAGGATTATGAAAATTTGTGTGATTTCTTCGTAAGGGATCAATTCCTAACTAATTCCCCAGCTGACTTGAGGGTTTTTCTCAAGGAACATCTCTATGACAATTCACTGTCTATGGCATAGGTGACTGATAGGACACATAAGGATGTATAGAGTGACAAATTAGAACCTAAATCCTCATTACATTGTCATCATTGTAATGCATATATCATCCACATACTATACGGAGAATGGTAGGTTCCCTAACATGCCATGCATGAGGCGTTGAAAACTGGCCCCAACATTAGGAAGGCAAAAGCAGGAGTAATCGGTTGTGTATGTACCGAGAGGGATGGTGCTGGCAGTCTTGGGATGTGTTATAGGTTCATGGGTACCTGATAATTCCCTTTCAAGAAGTCAAGAGTGGAGAACACTTCCGCTTTCTGCAAGGAGGAAGTAACATCCTCGATGTTTGGGAGGGGGTAGTGATCCGGTTCTGTCTGCATGTTCAGACAATATGTAATGGTGATAACAAAGGCCTATTTCTTCCATTTCGGCAAATATTAATTTAGCGGCTCCTAAAAGATCTTAGGACAGATGCTGGAATCTTACAAACAACAGGGGCCCCATTATCTTGACATGGTTATAAATACCATGTTTGGTGGGAACCATAAGTGTCTGGTGAAGTTCTGGAAAGAAAACTTCCAGGTATAACGTGAAGAAGAGCGTGTAGGCATCCATGGGTGAGCTGATGTGGATTTCGAGGTCAGAAGGGGTGGGTCGAAGAGGTGTTGACAAGTATGAATCTATGTTGACCAAACGTCGATGTGCCACATTAACCGGGAGGTGGAAATTGGGGTGGAAATCCAGGTGAGTAGTGGCAATATTACATTAGCAACAAGGAACTTTCCATATTTGGCACTCCCAAACAAGAGCAGAAAAAGCTGGCAATGGTTAACATTACTCCTGGACATATGTTTTGAGGCCAGAATACGCTATTGGTGGTCCTCTTGGTAACAAAGCCAATTGAAGATTTCTGGGAAAGTGTCCTCAGGGATTGCCGTGAGGGCATAATCTGCTTTGCTGATTAAATGAGTCACGCCCTTGATGCTAAACTGAACTTCGGCGTACTGGGACCAGGCAAACACTTTTCCACTGGTGAAGGGTGGCTGTTTTATCGAGGTGGCGTGGGTCAAAGAGTCAGGGTCGGTAAGAGGCATCGTAAAAAGGGTAGGGGGCAGCGGTGGGCGAAAAAGCAGTGGGAAGCTGATTCTCCCGTGATCACCAACTTTCACAAGGTAGCCGTTAGGTACTAACAGAAAGCGAGGTGAATGTAAGTGATTTTATTCAGCAAGATAATAATCTATTATATACAAACGGTTAAACGTAATAATGGCAAAAATGTTCCAACAATGTGAAACATGCAATAGCAACCTTAAACAGGTTTTTCTAATATCAGTACAGGAGAGAGCGAGAGAAAAAAGAAAGCAATAGCATTACTGTGCATGAGAGTGTATGAAATATGTGCGATACAGTAACCTATCAAATACCTTTTCAAAAGTCACAAAACAAATGTAAACTTCCCTGTTTCCTTCTAGATGCTTCTCTTGGGCTTGTCTTACTATTAAGATAGCATCCACTGTGCTCTTTCTTTTCATAGACCCAAACTTCTGATCATGTATATCTATCAATCCTTTCAACCTTCCTTCTTTTGTTCTTTTTAGTATCTTGAATAAAGGCTCCAGAAGCTTTATTTCTCTGTAGTTCACACAGTTTAACACATCTCCGTTTTGTTTATACAATTTTATCAGTAAACTTTCTTCCTAGTCCCTAGTAATTTCCTCTACATCCCAGATTTCTCCAAATGTGTGTACAAGCCCTCTTTGCTTAGATTTCCTAATGTTCTGTCCATTTCTATTGCTACCTTTGATTTTCCTCCAGCTTTATTAACTTTTCCTTTCTTTATAGCATTAATGACTTATCTCTCTTTGATTTTTGCTATTGGTTCTTTTTCTATTGTAGGAACATTTTCTGGTTCTTCATACACACTCTCAGTGTTTAAGAGTTGTGAAAAATATTCAGATCTTCCCTTGACTTCCTCTTCCTCAGTTATGATATTTTAACTTCCTCTTTAATATTTCCCACCTTTCTTGCATCCTTCCTGTTTTTTGTTTTTTTCTTCTTGCTTTTGCATTTTTGTAGCTTATATTTTCTTCCACTAGTGTTCCCATCATTTAACACCACTCTCTCCGGGATTCACCCTTTACAATCTCCACCATTCTCTTTGTTTCCTCTTTATCAGTCTATAGTCTGCTATAGTTTAGTAATTATCATTTTATTCCCACCTACTTTTGGCCTTACTCCTTTCCTTCAAAGCTGATTAAACATCATGATTCCACCACAATATTTCTTTTTCTGTTGCTGTTTACCACTGGTCCTGTCCTATAACTCTGCTGCTGCTGGCACCATGATCTTTTTCATGACATCCCATATTTCTTCTGATAATTCTGACATTCCAATTACACATCTCTTTTCTCTGGTTCTTTCCACTTTTCTTCTGAACTCTCTTGCCTTCTCCCCTTATAACTTCCAAGTTTTGATCTTCCTTTACCTGGCCGAGGCGTTTGCCTTTTCTTCCAAGAAGTACTTGTTCATGTTGTAGATAATTGCCTTATCTTGGCTATGAAGGTGGCCATATGGTAAGCTTGAAGTAGGGGAATGGTCCATCGCGAGGGTATGAATGCCTAACACAAGGTATGTTGCGGCAACGTCTGGCATATTTGCATGGGAAGGTCCCACACATTTAGGATGGCGGTGTCGGGGAACCATTGTGCAGAAAACACGCCTTGAATTTTACCTCAATTTTTAGATACAATTTCGTAAATACACCAATCTATAAATAAACAGAGACAGAATGAGAAAGAAAGACAGAGACAGATGATAAGGAGGGAAGCAGGATTGCAAAAAGAAGACAACCTGGTGATCAGTGGAGATATGGGATAAGTGGGGGAATCCGTTTAAAAACAGTTGCCATCTTTCTATTGGCCCTTTGTCTCTGCATTGAGTACAGTATATATATATATATATATATATATATATATATATATATATATATATATATATATATATATATATATATATGTATGTATATATATATATATATATATATATATATATATATATATATATATATGTATGTATAATGTGATTATATAGGTAGATGTACAATTATGTAATCTAAAAAGTATAAACCAAGTAATTTTTTTAACCTTATTTGACCATAAAAACCTTTATATCTCAAATTTCATTCAAAAACTGTTTATTCCTTAATGGGACGGTGCATAGGTCCCACCTAGGTGACTGTATTCTTGAATTTTTTACCAAATATTCGTAAGCTTGTTTACCTATTGTAAAATTTATATCATAGCCTCAGTTCTCAAGATGTCTTGAACATTTTCGAAACCTGTCATGATTCATGAAGTGTTTAAACTTTTCCTGTTTTCATCATAATATTTTGTGGTTTTATCTCATACACATATATGTGCAGACTGATCTAAACGCTTCACGAATTAGTCTGCTCAAAACAAGTGATAACATTCCTAAAGAACTGACGTCAATCTGACTGTAACCAGTGGAATTGTCAGTTTCAACGAAAAGTGGAGGGCCTGTAAGATCGGACATGAAGTTCTGTGAAGCCTTGGGAGAAATCACTTATGCTTTTAGGAATTTAGCTTAAATTTCATTATTAAAAATCATTTCAAAGAATTTAAACTTTTCTTTTTTAAATTTCTGCCAATCAATTTTGGATTTTCCGAATATTTTTGCATCAAAAATTTTCACCAACATAGCCTATATATTGAAGTGTGATTCGATCAACCAATGTAGCCCTGAAGAAGATTTACAAAATGATTCGAAGAAACACGTGTTGACACTATATAATAAATGGTGAAACTTAATGCATTTTGCCAGTTATTCTGAAAACTATCTGCACAGGTAAGTTCGGCAAGAGAGAAGCTAGAGAAGCTATCTTCGATATTTCAATGCCACCAGAACTTTGTCTTTTCATCATAATGTACACATACACACACACACACACACACACACACATATATATATATATATATATATATATATATATATATATATATATATATATATATGTCTATATATACATATGTGTATATATATATATATATGTGTGTGTGTGTGTGTATATTAGCATAGAGAATATATATATATATATATATATATATATATATATATATATATATATATATATATATATATATGTATATATATATATATATATGTGTGTGTGTGTTTGTGCGTATATATATATATATATATATATATATATATATATATATATATATATATATGTATATATATATATATATGTATATATATATATATATATATATGTATATATATGTATATATATATATATATATATATATATATATATATATATATATATATATGTATGTATATAGTACTGTGAAAACGTGATGTCATGAAATCACTAAGATTTTCATTGAATAAGTGTAATCACTGTGACCATTGGAAATTATGTGTAATCACTAAAAAATCCCAGGTATTACTTGAAATAAGTGAAATATGAGGTCTGTTACAGATATCCACAGTTGATATTTCAGTGAAAGTGTGTAATATCTTTTTAAGAATAGAGCACTTTTATTTTATTACATGATCTTGCGATGTTAGGAAATCAGTATAGGCATTTTTTTCTATTTCACGTATTATGATAAAAAGATAAAAATATATTATGTGTATAATATACAACAGTTACTGACAGTAAAGAAATTCATTTTTAGAATTACACTACAAAAATAAGCTCTTAAAAATAATTCAGGTATAGTTCATAGATCATGACAAATTACATAGTGAATGTAATTGGCTCTTGATATGCAATTCAGTGCATTCGTGTTTTATAAATAGTGTGACTAGATTTTTTTCTGTAAAAGCGGAACATAGCCTTCATATACGGTATATATATATATATATATATATATATATATATATATATATATATATATATATATATATATATATATATATATATATATATGAGATTCCAAGTATCAATCAAAAGAAAATTTCTACTTACCTTATTCATACTTTTCATTGGAAAGGCAAAATTAAACAAAATATCAGTACTATCCCATTAATGGGGTCAGTTTAATTTTGTAGCACAAACTATGAGAAGACTTATGTCAGCCTGTTCAACAAAAAAATATTTGCTGCAAGTTTGAGCTTTTGAAGTTCTACAGATTCAACTACCCGATTAGGAAGATCATATCACAGCTTGGTCACAGCTGGAATGAAACTTCTAGAGTACTATGCAGTATTTAGCCTCATGTTGGAGAAGGCCTGACTATTAGAATTAACTGCATGCCTAGTATAACGAGCTAGATGGAACTGTCCGGGAAGATCTGAATGTAAAGGATCAGAATTAGGAAAAATTTTATGCAATATGCATAATGAACTACTTGAACGACGGTCCAATAAATTAGAATATCTAGATCAGGAATAAGTAATTTGATAAACCGTGAGTTTCTGTCTAACAAATTAAGATGAGAATTAGCAGCTGAAGACTAGACAGGAGATCAAAACTCGAAACAAGGTAGAATGAAAGAATTAAAACACTTCCTCAGAGTAGATTGAGCACCGAAAATCTTAAAAGACTTTCTCAAAAAGCCTTTTTGTGCGTGTGTGTATATATGTGTGTGTGTGTGTGTGTGTAATTAAAGACGACACAGACCTAATGTGTTTCTCAAAAGTAAATTTGCGGTCGAGAATCACACCTAAAATTTTAAGAGTCATACAGAGTTAAAGAAACCTTATCAATGCTGATATCTGGATGTTGAGGAATTACTGTCCTTGGCCTGCTTATAGTCATCCTTTATGTTTTGTTAGAATTCAACTTCATGCCCCTTAATTTGCACCATACACTGATTTTAGTTAGATCTCTATTCATGAAATCAGCAACCCCAGATCTATATTCAGAAGATGAAATTGATGTAAAGAGAGTAGCATCATCTGCATATGCAACAAGCTTGTTTTCTAGTCCAAACCACATGTCATGTGTATATAGTATGAAAAGTAATGGGCCAAGACAGCTACATAATAAGTAAATCTGTCAGCGTCGGTAATTTTCGAGTGAGTACCAGAAACTCTTGATTTTACAAAATATCACATTGTTTTAATCTCAACATTAACATTCAATAATTTCAATTACAAACCTTTATTATAAGTCCTATAACATATAATATAAAAATCTGACTCAAATACTGTATAACAAATCCCCTGCCAGGGGAAAAGTTGGGAATATTAACCAGTAACTTAATAAATAAAATCCAGTTACCTTATCATATATGATTACACATCCAATTATTTCAATACTACAAACTTTAAATAAAACATTGCAAAACAATATCCAACTAGGATACAATGAAATTTCTAAATTTACAGAGAGTGCATAAACAATAGAAAGAATAAATAAAAGATACTATAAAGAAAACTAAAAAGTATCTTCAATTCTACAGGCATCAAAATTTACAAATAATTTAGAACCTATGTCTCTTTTTAGACAAGATCTAACACCATCTCTAAGGACATGACTGAATAATTCATTAAACATCAGGATGGACTTCAGTGGGACTTCCAGTTGAATCGGATTGAATGACACACAGGACAAGTAGGGCTACAACAAAACTGAGCCTAAACATCATGACAAAAAAAATACATCTACCAATGAAATATCACTTATTTTATCAATTCAATAGACATCATTCAGTGATTTCATTTAATCACTGATCTACATTCTAGTGATTACATGAAATATCTGGAAATCTTAGAGATTTCTTGTAATCCCTAGCGGTCACAGGGATTACACGTATATACCGATAAGTTTAGTGATTCCATGAAATCACTTATTACACGTTTTAATTGTATATATATATATATATATATATATATATATATATATATATATATATATATATGTATATATATATATATATATATATATATATATATATATACATATATATATAAATATATATATATATGTATAAATATATATATATATATATATATATATATATATATATATATATTTGCATATATATACAGTATATATATATATATACGAGTATATATATATATATATATATAGATATATATATATATATATATATGTATATATATATATATATATATATATATATATATATATATATATATATCTATATATATATATATATATATATATATATATTTATATACACACACACACACATATATATATATATACATATATATATATATATATATATATATATATATATATATATATATATATATTTATATATATATATATATATGTACATATATATGTATGAACAAATACAACCGTCTCTTGTGTGTGTGCGCTACGTATGATAATATATATAACACTTTATACATATGTGTATTAGTGCATGTTTATTTATAAATGTGTAAGCCATAAGCATTGAAAAGATAGCCTGTTTCCATTTTTCCATTTTGCCTTACATTATTTTCTTGAAAACAGCTGATAATAACAAAGAAATTATTAACTAAAGCAGATCAGTATAAGGATGGCGATTTCAAGGGAACGTCTCTGATCGGTATCAGTTAGAATAAAAGAAAAATCAGAAACATGTCTCTGTCTCTTTACTTTTTTGAGAATTTGGAGAATAAGTTAAAATCTATTTTTCTACCCCTTTCCCCCATAAAGGACGAGGGTTAGTTGTTAAAAACAATCATAGATATGAACAATGCTAGTATTTCTCTCCTCACATGTGTCCCTATCTACCTGTCTATATAATCTTGTTCCAAGACGCTATCTAAGCAAAGCTGTAGAATTCTCAGAGAGTTGCTTCTCGACGTTACAGACTTCCCCCAGGGCTGTCTACACCTGTGGTAGTCGGGCTGGCTACCCGAAGCCGACGCGACGCTGGAGTCGGGGCCTTGTTGATGATGGCACGAGCGTGATATCGTGGACCTGGCCAACATGATTCAATCATGTAAAGAGATCAAGTCAGGATATGACGGAGCTCCTCCAGAATTGTGGAGATAGACTGCGAATTGGATGCTTAAGGTGTTAGTCGAGGACGAATGGGGGTACGGAGAGAGAGAGAGAGAGAGAGAGAGAGAGAGAGAGAGAGAGAGAGAGAGAGAGAGAGAGAGAGAGAATATTTATTCTACAAAGACAGGGAAGACAACCATGGATTTGCCGCAGGAAAAAAAAAATTTATACAAAAAAGTTAATGAATACTTCGTGCAAAGAAAGACAAGGTAGACGGTATTTTCTCCAAGGTGATTATTGAAATTATCCTGAAACAGAGACAGAAAAGGGCTTAAGAAATAGGAAGAAAAATACATTAACTTCAAATGAAGAATTAGACTAACTTTCATATGCAACAATCTCTCAAAAATATCGTAGGTCTTTCAGCACAGCTCATTTGAGTTCTTTCCATACTAATGGTAAGGAAAAATTTTAACTCTATGGTAATGTGAAATTTTACGTGGTTGGATTGAGTGTTCATCTCAGTATTTTTGGGATTTGTTTTCTACCCCCTTGATACTGACTTGACGATTATTCGTTTCCTGATACAGTCATTTTATCATCTTTTTTCTTTTTTTTTTAGGGTGAAATGCTTTGCCTTTCCTTGTCCGAGGAATTGGTTCAAAATAGAAATGGTAAAAACAATGTGAAATATTGTAACTATCTTATACGTTATTTTTTCCTTGCCCTCTTACCATTTCCATTATCACCTGTTGTAATATCAACAGCCTATATGTGATAAATAACGTCCAGTCTTATCAGGAAATATATAATGGAATTTCTTAAGGAAATATGATTTCTTGAAAATATGATAATTTTACTTTAGATATTAAAATGTTTTTAATGATATCATCCTCTTTTAACTACCACCCACCCCGCCCCCATTCTAATGAAGAAGCTATTAAAATGTTAAATATTCCGTACTATTGTGGAGGATTTTTTTTTTCTTTTTTTTTGCCAAATCCTTCAGAGCGAGAGAGGGAGAGCGAGCAAGAGAGATGAGATATATAGTATATTGATAGTTTGTGGCGAGTAAGACTTGGAATGATTGAAGGTTTGTGTATTTAGATTTTTTTTTGGGGGGGGGGGGGGTTGGGTAATTTAGAACGGTAGCTAAAGTTTTTATTGTTTTTTAATATTCTTGCTGCAGGAGCAGACTGTACTTTGAATGCTTTGAATATCATTATTGGAAGTGCATTATTTAATTACTGGTATTATTTAATCTCGTCTTGGTGATGTTGGTTTGTTTATATCTGGTTACAGTTACAGTGTGATAGTTTAGTTAGCTAGAAATGTTTTTAAGTTTCTCTTTTTTTATTGCAGGCTTTACTTCCTCTTTTTCCCTCCACTTCTTTTGAATGTTGTTTTGAAGATTATAAGCAACAATTATGGATTTGGACAGGCTACGATTGGATTGTTTTGATTTGGCTGATTATGACCTGGACCATATAGAGAATTCTGATTGGATTACTTTTGGAAATATTGATTGGGTGATTATCACCTGAACCTTATAAGGTATTTGATTTTTGGTTACTCTCGGAAGTATTTTCACTTGGATGACAATGACCTGGACTAGAACAAGATTGTGGAATTACTGCTCCGTTAGATCGACTGGAGTGTTACCGTCGGCCCACAGAGCTGTGGCAAAGTGTCATTTCAGATTTTCTTATCTAGTGTGTGGGTGACGGTGTATATAGCAATATATTTTTCCTATTTGTTGTTTTCTTTATGTTAGGGTGTGGTATTTATTTGTGTTCCTGTATAAATTGGTCTTAGGAATGATAGGTTTAAGGATAATACTTATAAAGGAAGGGGGAAGTTTATAAAGGAAGAGGGAAGTTTGTGCTGAAGAGACTTTTGACAGTAATATAGATTCAAGGGTGTGGGGTATGATTTTGCATCCCGCCACACTGTTTAGTAATGGAGTGATGGATGAAAACTATTGATAATGTTGTTCGATATCATTCAAACGTGCTGACCATAATTTTCAATGAATATTCATTCCTATATACTAACTCCTAAATCTGACTTCTTCTATTCTGAAGATTATGTTATGTGATTTAACTTTTCAACAGTATTTGAACAATTCCCTGAAATTTCAAAGGTATTAGTGTATGCACCCAATATGGTAGTCTACATAAAACGTCAAACAAGTTTAACAAAAGGCAATAAGCATGATTTCAATCAATTCAGTCGGTCGCGGTGTTTTCATTTTTTTTTCTTTATTCTTTTGTGAATAAAAAGTTATCGCTAAGTTTTGGTTAACTAGGAGTGAAATAACCATTTTTCTAATTGCTGTGTTTTCATTTTGACATGAAAACTTTCGTTGTACACACGTTTTAGAGTCAAACTGTTCGTTATCATAGACTATAAAATCACAAAACTGTGATATTATGCTATTTTTTTTACTTTCTTTGTGTTTCAGCTTCATAATTTTATTTCTGACTGAGTCTTCTTTCTTCTGGGAATGCAGAAAGATTCAAGTTCATCGTTTTTCGGTGCTGGTATAGTCAGTCATTTTCATACTATAACATTTGAAACTTTAATACTGCCATTGTGTTGATTTTCAGACAGAGACATTGACTTTTTAAATAACTATGAATCATGGCTTGCATTCACGATATTTTTTTTTTTTCCAAAAAAGGGAATATCGGCTGCCATAATCAAGTACCATATGTCAATATAGGATTGTAATCTCATCTGCTTATAATATAGAAGTCATTCGTAACTATTGATGGCAATTGCATTTTAATCAGTTCAAAAGGAAGAATAAAGTACTTAGCCAACGTAATTATCAAGGTGAAATGAGTGCTTGTGCATGGGATTAATTTGCAAACAGAGAAAGTTAATAGAACAAAATGTGGAAACTTTTCAACCTTGAGGAACGCTACTGGTTACTGTAACTAAAGAATATGAGTTAGTAAGCTATGAAAACATTTATTTATATATTCTATTAAAGAGCTCAGTCGACATTTATCAGTGCTTTATTGCAGGGCGTTATTAACGCGGTTTCAATGTAGCGCAAATTCTAATTAAAGCATAAGATATTGTAATTTTTTCTATAAGTTAATTTTTCCTTGTCTATGAAGTACCCTTACCATTTCACCTTTCCTATAAAATCAGGAAGCCATCTCAATTCTGTTCACCATCATGCGATGGAACTAACGTCTCCCATTGTAAGAGGCCAAGATTTCAACAACTTTGTTACATGGATAAACCGAATTTAACCACTACCTACTGTGAGCGTTGCAATCACCTACTAGCATAGAAAAATGCTATTCTATCATCTTCTTGCGTCTTAGCTATATTCAAATTATCGAAATTAATAATAAGCTCAATTGACCATTGCTCCGCCGTGGCTCACTTCCCTTGTAGTTTACCAGTACGAGTATCTCCTTGCTCCTCTACTTTGGCAAATGGTACAATACCTGCGTCCCTACGTTTATTAGCCGTGGTGATGAGTATTTCTATATTACTTCAATTGTTTAATTAATCACTTCGTTCTAGTAGACTCAGTGTCTATTCAAAGCTGTCTTTCGGCACTATGACTTTCAACATTATGACTGTCGATATTCTGTCTCTCGGTAAATTGTCTGTGCACAGAGCCATGCAATATTAAATGCCAAGGGGACAGCACGACCAATTTGGCAGCCCTGCTGCAGTGCCCTGATCAAGAGACCTAAAAGTAATTATTCTGGCTCTCGCCCTAATGCATTGCATTATTCATCCTCAGATAAACATCCAAGCTGTTCGCGTAGAGAAACTTGGGTGCTACTATAGCGTGATTCCTATCCTCATTTTCTGTTCCTACCTCAATATGGGGATTCAAATCAACTATATGGTGATTCATACCAAGGATACAGAACCTAACAAACCCACCTAACCTAACTTAACCTAGTAGTTCCCAGGTCACAACCCCTAGCCGGGGGGCAAGGCCCCGGACCCCTCTTCCCAGGTCACAACCTGCTGGTTAGACAGCAAGATTGAGATTTTGAAGAAAACGAGGAGTTCCACAGCATCTACTCTTAGGGGCACTTAGATGAACACTTCGTAGCAATCTTAAGCAACATTAAACAAATTTTTTGTTAGTTAATCTTTGTTACTGAATTAGGGCTTCAGTTTTGCAATATTGACGCCTGATATTAATTATTCTGATAGTTTAAAGTGTTTTATGGATTTTTCAGCCTGTTTTATAGAATAGAATAGATTAAAATAGTGTCAAGAAGTATGTTTTATCTATCCTCCTTTGGTAAGAATCACCTCATACCCGAAAAATAAGGTAGGAATCACGCTATAGTAGAATCCTGATGGTAGGAATCCCACTATAGTAGCACACAAACTTGTGATGAGAGTGGACAAGGAATTAATATATATGCAGCTCCCGAACAACTAACTTTATTTAGAGACAACATAGGTATTTATAGGAACCCAAATGGTCACATAGGGGTAATCATTGAATGTTTACATTTAACAGCTTTTGTCAATAAGGTTGACATTAGCATAGACAATAGACAACATAATAATGGAGATAATGGAGTTGAAATTAGCGTGTCACATTCAACGGCTTTTTGACGTGGAGTCCAATGGCAGTATAAATCTAGAAGAAAACGTTGACAGGGCATATTTCTTTATTTCCTCTGCCAAGGAGGTCATTTTTTCGAGTTGGTTTATTTATTGGTCTGTGTCCGTGGACAGGATTATGTCTAAACCAGTCAATGGATTTTGATGAAATTTTCACCATATATATAGATGATCTGAATTCGGATCTGGATTCTAAATCCGCATTTGTATTTTTCACAATTTTAAAAAGCAGGATTACGTCAAAACTACTCGACGAATTTTGACGAAATTTTCATCAATCATAGGTCATGGACGACCGCATTAAATTTTGGGGGATGATCCGGATCCGGATTCTAGTTTATTTCTGTATTTGTCTGTGTGTCTATGGACAGGATTACCCCAAAACTACCCGACGGATATTGACAAAATTTTCACCACAGATAGATCATAGGTCATGGACGACTCCATTAAATTTTAGAGATGATCCGAATTTGGATAAGAATTCTAGAGCCGAATTTCCACTTTTCGCCTTTCTTAAGATAACGTCAAAACAAATTAACCGATTTTGACGAAATTTCCAACACAGATAAATCTTAGGCCATGGTCGACTCCATCACTCTTCAGTGGATGTCAGAAATCTCTGATTACTCGTGCTTGTATGTGCATTGTTTGCTGCACCTGTATTAAAAACTAACCCACATGGCAATGGGATCATCGCTTGGTCAGCCCATCACAAGATTTGGTTTATGTTCATTGGTAGTGAATTATCCAGCTAACATAACTTCTTTGCATAGCAAAACCTGAACGTGGAATCGGAAGTTCACACTACTAAGAAGACAAATGTTCATAATATCATCCAGTTTTATTAGGATAACCTACGTTTTCACCCTAATATCAATATAGATTTTTTATTAAAAATACTAAATAAGCTTGAATATTTATCATCTTTTAAGGATTTAATCGTTTTAATAATTTCATCACTTTCTTATTTTCTTGAAGCGTTTACAACTGTATCGTTAAACCGATATTTTGAGACTTCATTAATGATCATAGATCTAATAATATATAACTTTCCCCTACTTAACTCTTTTACTCTTGGTGAAGACATTAGCTGACATAGTTCCCTACTGAAGCCGAACGACCTTCCCATCTTCCTCAAGAACATGAGGAAGAGAAAGGTCTTCTTCTTCTTCTTCTTCTTCTTCTTCTTCTTCTTCTTCCTACAGTATATTCTGTCGACGGCACGAAATCGTATCGATTATTTCGCGCTGAGGGTTGAAAGGGGAGTTTTCTGTTCTATTCGAAGTTACCACCGGATAAGAGAACTTGGACGCAGGAAATCTTCGAGGAAGGAATAGAAAGAACCTATGAATTTTATATATTTTTTTTTTTCAAATTTTCTTCCCTCATCTTCTTTTTAAGTAAATTTGGTATTGTTAGCTTCACCAACTCTGTGACCACGTCTTCTTGTACGGTTTAAGAGAGTATTGTACTAAGAACAGCGAGCAAGTCCATTTTTTCAAGTTACTGCAAATTTCATAATTCATTTCCAAACCGTTAAGAACTAGAGAAATATGCTTAAACTGTTAGGAGGCTTATTGATGAAAAAGAAATAAAATGACACCTTTCTTCAGCTTATAAGCTTTTAATATCTGCGTGCATATGTGGGTCTCCTTTTTCTTTCTTATAAATCACAGCCTCTACAAGCCGATCGAGTCAACATGATCGTAAATAAATAAATAGTTACTTGAGAAAGCAGCACAGTCAATATTCAAATTACAAACCTTAGCATTTCAGTTGATAAAGGGAAACTTGAACAGAAATCATTTGTGTAGAGAAGACAATCAGAGAAACGTGACTAGCTCCGCACGTGACTAACACTGTTGGAGAGTTTCATTCGATTTAGATTTCGTGAAACGAATTTCCATTCGGAGAATGTAACTGGTCGCTACAAAAGATTGAAGACATATGGAGATGAATGGGACTAATATTTAATAGTCCCTGTTCACTTGTAAAAGCATGTAATAAATTTTATGATAACTCTCTCTCTCTCTCTCTCTCTCTCTCTCTCTCTCTCTCTCTCTCACACACACACACACACACACACACACACACACATATATATATATATATATATATATATATATATATATATATATATATATATATATGTGTGTGTGTGTGTGTGTGTGTGTGTGTGTATGTATATAAATATATATATATATATATATATATATATATATATATATATATATATATATATATAAATATATACATACTTATATACATATATATATACAGTATATATATATATATATATATATATATATATATATATATATATATATATATATATATAAGAGTTGTCTTATCTCAAACAACTGGAATTTATAACTCCTACCATATAACTGTGAGTTTATCATTATCTTGGTACAGCTCCGTTATTTTATTTATTCCAATGTATCAATTCTCAGCAGAACCAAATCAATTTTTCTGTAATTGTAGGCTATATTTTTTTTTTATTTAAACGCTTTTAAAACATTTGACATATCTTTATTTTTTTTTTTTTTTTTGGTAATTGGGTCTTTACTAAACATAATGCTATAAGGTAATTTTTGTTTTCTTTTCGTTTCTATCTATATCTGCTTCTTTTAAATTCATTATTTCTACTTTCTTCTGATTTGCATCTCTTGTAAATGCTTTTAAGACCATTCACACTCTTCCTACGGCCTAACGGAGAGAAAGCCTATTATATAAGGGGCTTATCATTAGACTAAGGGGATTTGCTTTTATGTTGCCTCTTTTTCTTTGCAACTTTTCTTAGTTTTCTTCCTTTTAGTTGCTTTTGGTACTTTATCTGAATTTTGCTTTACGCTTCTTTTATGGATTTATAATGTTTTTCTTTTATTTATCAGGGATATTGAAACTAAATTTTTAAAAAGGACTCTCTCTCTCTCTCTCTCTCTCTCTCTCTCTCTCTCTCTCTCTCTCCACACTCGGTGTCAATGACCTTAGATGTCAGGACATCAGAAAACTTCAAATCAATCGATCAATCGATATCTCTCCAAACACACATTTGTAGGTAGTATGTTGGCCAGGGCACCAAGCACCAGTTGAGATACTACCGCTAAAGAGTTATTACATCCTTTGACTGGCTAGAGAGTAATACATTGGATCCCTCTCTCTGGTTACAGCTCATTTTTCTTTGCCTAGACATACACCGAATAGTCTGGTCTATATTTTACACATTCTTGTCTTTCCTCATACACCTGACAAAACTGAGATTACCAAACAATTTCTCTTCGCTCAAGGGGCTACATACTCTACTGTAATTGTTCAGTGGCTACTTTCCTCTTGGTAAGGGTTAAAGAGATTCTTTAGCTATGGTAAGCAGCTCTTCTAAGAGAAGGACGCTCCAAAATCCAATCATTGTTCTCTAGTCTTGGGTATTGCCATAGCCTCAGTACCATAGTCTTCCACTGTCTTGGGCTATAGTTCTCTTGCTTAAGGGTACACTCGTGCACACTATTTATCTTTTTTTTTTTTCTTCCTCTTGATTTTTTAAAGGGTTATATTAGGCAGGCTTAATAAAAGGGCTATGAATAACCTGGTGATTTATCAAGAGGTTGTCTTTTCCTTATCTGTTTCTGTTTTCTTTTCAAAACCATCCTTACTGTCCTCCCTTCAGTTGAAGTGGCTATCCTGGAGGGTATTTAGCCTTGCATGGTGAATTGGCTCCATCATTTGACCAGTTTTTCCGACTTTTTTTTCTATAGTCTATGGGTTTGATGGATCACTTTATTTATATTTTTGTACATATTGTTTTTGTTATCATTTTTGATAATTTAGTTTTTAAGTATAATGTATCTTTTATTATCATTAATTCTTATGCTGT
This sequence comes from Palaemon carinicauda, assembly GCF_036898095.1. Lineage (NCBI taxonomy): Eukaryota > Metazoa > Arthropoda > Malacostraca > Decapoda > Palaemonidae > Palaemon > Palaemon carinicauda. Next base: position 126,478,048 of record NC_090725.1, on the reverse strand, counting down.
CTGCAGACATTAGGTGAAATCTGGGACCAATACTTCCTAGATTTCGTCAATGTCGTCTACTGTCTTGCAACATTTGTGGTTTTCATGTAAATATTCAAGACCTTACAGTTGCGTCCAGACAGTATGATATGCTTTTATGCTCAGAAACTTTGGTTTCTAATGTGAGGCACTCATCTGAGCTCCTTATAACTGTTTTCAAGAAGCCAATATTTTTGAAACGGGATGACAATCCTAACGCCAGTACCCTGCTTCTCATAAGTCCTGTTATGAATGTGGATGGTATGAGATTCAGGCAATAAAAGTTTATGGCAGGCATAACAACTTCTATTTTGTTTGATCTACCGGAATCCACACAAGTAAGATTCTATCTTCGATTGTCTTCTTACCGTTATGGCTAAGATACAAGATGACAGGCCGCTTATGTCTTTGTTGGTGATTTCAATGTTCACCATAGGAAGTGGTTAAATTCTGTTTCTCATACCAATCGCATCAATCGCCATGGGTTAAAAGCTTTAGACTTTGCCTCTGAATCAGGGTGTGAGCAAATCATAAGTGAAGCTGCTCACTGGTCTGGTAACTGCTTAAGCCTCGTACATACTGACTCCCTTGGCGTTATAATAAGTAAGGTTGGTTCTCCCGTTTGGACATATAATCATGCCTTGATTTCATTAGTAGTGAAGACTGAATAGCCTGTCCCTCATGTATCATGCTCATGTAAGATTTATATGAAATCTCAAGCAGACTAGAATGGGATTTTGAATGATCTTTTGTGCTTGAACTGGTCACAATTGTATAGTTGTGTTGATCGTATTGTGTCTTTGCATGAGAATCTAGTCAACATAACTGATAGGCGTATCCCTTCTTGTATGCTAAGGTACCGAGTGAAGGACAAACCATAGTTCAATTATCATTATAGACATGCTTATTTGGAGAAGCAAGACGCCTATCATCTTTGGAAGTGTAACAGATCAGATATGACTTTAGAACTGTTGCTCAGAGAGTTTATGCTTCAACTGAAAAGGAATACAATTTAACCATGAAAGAAACATTTCTGTTACAACCCAGGAGCATAAGTGGTGGACTATCTTTAAATCTGCACTCTGATATAGATACAAGTCCCTCCTTTACTTAAACCAGATTCTGTCACTCACTGACCAAAGGAAAAGGCAACCCTGTTGGCAGATGTGTTAAGTAGTAAGCAGAATATGAGAAACTCGATCTACCTCATTCCTGTTTTCCCGAGGCTAAACTAACTAGTTTAGCTTTTCGTTCTCGTGAAATTAAAGCTCTCTTGATAGACCTTGATGCTTATGGAGGTGTAGACCCAAATGGTATTTTTCCTTTGTTTTTTATAATGACTGCAGATTTCTTATCTCCAAAGCTATGTGTTATTTTGCGCAAGTTAGCAATAGGAGGAGCTTTTAGCATTTGTTGGAGAATTGGTAATGTTACTCCACTATGTAAATGTGTTTGTGGTAGCTCAAGTCCGACTGATTAGCGCTCAATTTTCATAACTCTGGTATTATCTAAAGTTTCTTAAAATCTTGTGGCAAAACGTCCTAATAGATTTACTGAAGGTAATTATCTGTTCGCTAGTTTGCAATTTGGTTTTCGTAAAGGCCTTGAAGCATGTGATACCACTATTACAATCTCCAATGCTGTACAGAAATCCCTTGATTGTGGCCAGGAAGTTTTTATGATTGACCTTGATTTTAGTAATGTCTTTGACCTTGTTAATCATGAGGCCCTTCTTTTCAAACTCAAACAGTTAGGAGTGGGTGGATCGTTTCCTAGCACCAAAGTGAGTATAGGAATGTGATATCTGGTATTCCTCAGGGAAGTGTTCTTGACCCATTACTTTTCATACTACTGTATATACACATGACATGTGGTTTGGCCTAGAAAACTAGCTTGTTGCATAAGCAGATGACGCTACACTCTTTGCATCAATTCCATCTCCTGAACGTAGATCTCGAGTTGCTGAATCCCTTAATAAAGATCTAGCATGGTGCAAATTATGGAGCATAGCAAAACTCAAAGCATGATTGTGTAGGTCAAGGACAGCGGCTCCTCAACATCCAGATCTCAGCATTGATAATGTTAAACTCTATAGGACCCTTTTAAAATTTTAGGTGTGATTCTCGACAGCAAATTTACTTTTGAGAAATACATTAGGCCTGTGTCTTTCAATTGCACCAAAAATTGGGTTATTAAGAAAGTCTTTGGAGAGTTTTGGTGATCAATCTATTCTGAAGAAGTGTTTTAATTCTTTCATTATTCATTGTTTCGAGTGTTATTCTCCTGTCTGTTCTTCAGCTGCTGATTCTCATCATAATTTGTTGGACAGGAACTTACGACCTATTAAATTTCTTATTCCTGAT
>NC_090725.1:126463167-126470667 GCF_036898095.1 Palaemon carinicauda | reverse complement strand
GTTAAATGGCAGGACAGGATTAGAAATGAAGCTGTAAGAGAGATTACTCGAGTTCTGTATGTGGATGAGATCATGGTGAGGGGTAGATGGGGATGGTTTGGTCATGCACTTCGCACTCCCTAAGAGAGACTAGTTCATCAAACTTTTAACTGGGCTTCTGAAGGCACTAGAAGAGTTAAGGCCGATTCACACGACCCGTTTTCTTTCTGACAGGCTGGCCGTCGGTTAACCGGCGTCTAGCTTTCTTACGTATATTCAAATGCAACTGTTCACACAGCCTGTTAGGCTGACGGCGGCCCTCGGACGTCAGACGTCCGAGTCGGCTCGGCTTCCTTTCCAAGAAACCTCGTCCGGTTTGACGGACGTTAGACATCCGTCCCAACCAACGGGTGGATGATGTTTTGTGTGAACGAGGACCTGTATAGTATCCGTTCATTTCGTGGCCTACAACCCCGACTTTTCCTCATAGTATAGAGTCATAGAAATTAGTTAGTTTGTTGTTGACACCTTGTATTAGAGGTTAATTGAACTTTTTCAAGGGTATGAGGAGATGTTTGATATGGCAAATAAGATGTATAGAAATAATTTACATAAATAAAAGATATGGAAAATGTCTGGAGAGGCATTAAATAAAACAGGTGAGTTTATCATAATTCTAATATTTTTGGCATGGTGCATAAAGTATAATGAAGTTGCCTCACTTATTTCATCAACACAGTTATCAACCAACATCTTATAGTATCAAAATTATCGTAATTTACTCGGTGTTCACGTGACAGACTCTAAGTATACAATGAAAACCGCACGCTGATAAACTGATACGGAACGCCTCGTGTGAATGTACAACATTTCGACGGAGGTTAGCCACCACCCAGCCTGTCGGAAAGAAAACGGCTCATGTGAATCGGACTTTATCAGACCCAAGCCTTCCTGGCTGAGGTCTATGAAGTGTTAAGTAGATGATGAATGGAGAAGTATTGATTCAAAAGCTCAAGATAGAGACAACTGCTGAAATCTAACCGATGCCCTTTGCATCAAAAGGCGTAGGAAATGTTTATGTTTCAGTGTTTTGGTGACAATACTGTATGACAGCTCCATGCTAATAAAATATGTTGCTCCAAGATAAACATCTAAGGGCTATGAATAAAACAAATGAAATTAAAGGTTATCAATTTTACTTGGGTATGAGTCGTGCACAGATGAATGAGGCAGCTTACACAATAAATATGGTCACTGATTTGACCATTTCCGTTTATTACCCATACAGTAGTCTTCTTCTTTTTCCTTTCCACTGTTTTCCCTACAGTAAGGGTTCGGTTGCCTGATACTCCCTTTTCAATGCATTGTATCAAAGGCATCCTCTTCCAACAAATCTTTTCTCTTCATATCGCCCTTCACCTTATCTCACCATCTAATTCTTTGCTACCTCTCGATCTTCTCCCCTTAACAGTTTCCTCGCAACCCCTCCTCATTCCCTCCCCACCATCCATCCTCAACACGTGCTTACACCATATCAGTCGTGACACACTTATCTCCTTTATAATCATTACCACGCCTGCCATTCCTCTCATTTCATGTTTCCAATCTTTCAAGCAGGAACATTCCCATAATCTATCTCAGCATTCTCATCTCTGTTCTCTCAAGCTTTGCTTCCTCTTTTTGTCTTACGATCCATACATTAACATAACTCTTATTACTGTGCTATAGATCTTGAGTTTTAACTTGATTGGCATTTTCTTATCACATATCACACCTGCTAACTCCCTTCACTTCCCCAAGGCTGCTTTAATCCTATTCTCAACGTCAGCCTCACGTACTATAAGTCATCCCTCCTAACTTATAATACATCCCAATCATCTAAGTTGCTATATCTGTTTTATAACTGAGCCTCTACTATCATGTATGGCTATCCTATCCCTGCCTTCCTGACTACTCACCATAGTTTCAGTCTTATCCACATTTATCCTTGAGCCACCCCTTTCCAAAATCTCTTGCTACTCTACAACTCTTCTCTGTGAATCTTCCTCATTTTCAGTGGCAATCACCAAATCATCTGCATATAAAAACTCCTACAACTCTTCATAACTGACCTCTTCATTTAATAAATCCAAGATCAGCACAAATGAAACCGGCTTAATGCTGACCCCTGATGTAATCTATAGCTAACTTCAAAGATTTCTGTTTTTCAAACACCTCGTACTACTTTTGTCCTTGTTATTTAGTTTAGCATCTCTACCATTCTAACTAACTTCTCTGGGACTTTTCTCTTCCTCAAACACCAGAACATCACTTCTTTTGGTATTCTCCATAAGCCTTCCTTAAATCTACAAAAGCACAGAGGAGTTTCTGGTTTCCCTGTAGACTCTTTTTCTATAACTGCCTTACTATAAAGATGACATCCCCAGTCTTGTTGTTTCCTGATCTTTACAATCTCCCATCTAGTACCCTCTCAAAAACTTTCAAACCATGATCTATTAGCTTTATTTCCTTGTAGTTACCACATGATGTCACCTTTCTGTCTATATATATAGATACCATTAGACTCTCCTACCAATCATGAGGCATTATGTCCTCTTTCCATATTGATCTTAATAAATATAGCATCCACTCTTCCCCCTCTGTAACTAGTATCTTGACCATTTCAATTTGAAACTCTGATGGACCTGGTGCTTTACCATTTTTCACTTTATTCAATGCCCGCTTTACTTCTGTATTCCGTATCTCCATCACTGGGCCTTCTAGCCTTTCTGCTTCTCAGCATTCAATAGTTGCTCAAAATACTCTCCCCATCTCCCGTTAATGTCATCATCCCCATGTAATATATTTCCATCTCTATCCCTGATGACTACAAGTCGTTCTAAATCCTATCTGCCTTCTCTTCAAGTTTGAAGTCTTATTGATATTCTTTTTTCCTTCCATTGTTCGTAATATTTCATTCAATTGTTCTACCGCTCTTCGTTACCAAGAATCTTTTTCCTCTTCTCTGTACCGTTCCTCTGCTCCCTGTGCATGTTACCAGAAAATTTTAGGCTTTTGAATAAGAGATCATTTAATAATCATTACCTCATCCCCCGTCCCCTAAAACTAGCTACCTTTCTACCTCAGCGCATCCACGATGGAGGTCTGAATTACCCTAAAACGAGGGCTAAATCTACCCTAAATCCTTATTTATTACCTTGAAGTGCTTATAAAGTATAATAATGTGTATATATATATATATATATATATATATATATATATATATATATATATATATATATATATATGTATATATATATATATATATATATATATATATATATATATACATATATATATATATATATATATATATATATATATATATATATATATAATATATATATATATATATATATATATATATATATATATATACATTAGCTATGCCCATTTTAATTGAGTTTTCTTGCTATTCTACATTATTTCAAAAGAAGAAGACAGCATTTTTTACATACAACCAAAGTAACAGAGTTATGAATAGATTGCTTATTACGCTAAAATAGAAATCACAATATAAGAGGTCTGATTATCCATTTAAGATTTCTGAACCTAAAGTGTAGGCCCTGTTCTATAGTTCAAGAGTCATGGCAAATTTATTTACCCCAACGAGTGCAAAAGGTTTACGAGTAATATTTGTTTTCACAAATAAGAGTCTTGGAAAAGTGAATTTTACAAATTTCCAGAGATGGGTGTGTAACTGATGACGTCATCAACACGGCCACCTGGCTTCCGTGTACTTGCCACATTTCATGAATCATAACTTATCAGACATTTGTGCTAGAAGGGTACGCTTTTTGTTTAAATATTACTAATAAAATAAAGTTTTTTATTCATTCATTTTTAGTCAACTTTTAAAGTTTTTTTCTGAAAATTTCACTCACACGGAAAATCGACATTCTCGTTTGCTAATTGTCAGGTTTGACGTTGGTTACTAAGAAACCAAGTCGTTTGTGAAAACAATTATCACGTACAAAACTTTTGCATTTTTCTATAAGAATGTAGAATATGTACAATATAATGGAGTTTAGACAAATATTGATGAACTTATCTATCAAAGATTTTGAGAAATAGATCATAACAGGAATTACAAAGTAGATACGAAATGCCTACACTAGTCATGTTCTGTAATATTGAAATTTCTTTAAGATTACTGTTTAGGCACACACACACACACACACACACACACACACACACACATATATATATATATATATATATATATATATATATATATATATATGTGTGTGTGTGTGTGTGTGTGTGTGTGTGTGTGTGTTTCAGGTTGCATGGCTGTAGCAAGTGTTATAGGTGAGTACTGACCACAAGATTTATATTACCCGTCCTAGAATTAACTTAGTTAACATGGAAGAAAATACTACATTTGTCAAGCATTAAAGATTCAAAGTACAGTTTCACCACCTGCAACTCCCTCCCAAAAGAGTATGATAAAAGCAAACATTGGTACCATAGGTACTGTTGCAAAAATCTCACTACAATTAGGAAAACAATATCAGAGGTTTTTGAAGTATGTACTCCTAGGTACTCCTAACCGTCAGATATTCCAATAAACTCCTCTCCGAAATCAGTAACAAACACAAGTATTTTGGAGAAACTTTATATCTCTTGTGGACTAAGAAGGGAAAAAGTCAAAAGGAAGGAACAAACCCTTGGGAGGTGTAAAACTTCAGGTGCTGAGATGAGTATAATACATGGATTTTTGAAGTGTTGTGTGAATATTATGACAAATATAATAGGGATAGCAATGTTTGGGGGTAACATCAGTAGCATTTTTTTTTATTATTATTATTTGCAAAAGAGTTTAAGAATTAGACATTCTGATGCCAATTTCTTAGTCAATAGTTAGAATTTTACTCCTATCCTTGTCAAATATAAGAAGTCTCAAAACAGAAACGTAACTACGCAACCAAGGAATAGCTCACAAACTGGTCTATGGAAAGCCTCTGTCTGCATTGAATTAAAAAGATTCGAATATTGCTATCCGACAATAATACTTATAGGTAATACAGATGACATTCTACTCTTCCTTCGAAGCTCCCCTAAAATGTAAACAATGTCAACATAAACCACCCGCTGAAGAACCTTAGATTCTGTTCTTCTGGTCAATAGGATTCCCATCTTGGTTTTTAATGGATTCCAAATGTTTTTGCTTCATCGAGATGTGTTCCTTTGTTCGTTTCCGGGATTTGACTGGGTACTTTGTTGCACAAATACTGTAAAAAATTGAAGAAAATAAATATTGCAACGGTTTCTTTCAGGTGAACATTAAGTTAAATAAACGTAAGTTTTGAAGATGAACTATGTTGTAAACGCTGGAGTGTATTTACTGTAGTATTGCCAGAACGCAAAATATGAATGGCTTAATTTACCTACCGCATCGTGCACACTTTTTACGTAAGATATCCCTCCATTTTCTTTATATTATATCAAGAATTCCAGAGGTATAAATAAAAAATCAGCTAAATATACAACTGATTATTTGTCTTTCAGATTTATACTTCATAATCAGACAAAAAAAAAAAAAAAAAAAAAAAAAAAAAAAAAGATATTTATCAACTGTCTAACAGTCGCATGAAGGAGAGACCTATAAGCAGGGAAAAATATTCAAAAAAAGAAAGAAAGAATAAAAGATAGACCAGCCGAAGGGAAACAGCCCCGTCACAATGTCAATAGGGGAACTGCCCACTCCCATCCGTCAAATTCCGACCGATGCATATTTTACGCGGCGGGAAATTAGTTTTAAGGCCCCGGAGCTATTTTCCAAATGAAAAGCGAGAGAGAAAAAGAGGGGGAATGATAACTGAGAGAGAGAGAGAGAGAGAGAGAGAGAGAGAGAGAGAGAGAGAGAGAGAGAGAGAGAGAGAGCGAGAGAGAGAGAGAGAGAGAGAGGCAGGGAGGAGGTAGAGGAGGAAGGGAACGGGAAAAAAATCCTGATTCGAATTTGAACTACGCAGTATTTTTCCTCTGCCCATTTCCATACATTGCCCATAGATGTAAACATATAGAGAAGGGTTCCCGAGGATGTATAAAGCGTGGAGGAGTAGGGCAGTGGCCCACTTGATGCAGCTGCTTATTTGCATATGCACAGAGTCAAGGAAGAAGTTCAGTGTTGAAGTCAGAATCTGACTTTGCCTTTCCCAAAAGTGAAAGTCTTGATCATAATAAGAGGGATAATTTCCTCGAATGAATATAATTTCGACTCCACTCTACTACTAGAAGTACATTGTTACATTTAAAACTACTGTAAATCCAACACCAAAGCAACAGAAGAGAGGGAAATGAATATCTGTAAAGATTTAGACTTGCTTCTCCAATGCTAAAATATTAAATATATTTATAAGAACCTACAGAATTTGAGAAAGATCTGAAGATTTTTTTTTATATTAGACTTGGAAATTTATCTCCCAGTCCCAAAATGGTGTTTTTTTATAACATACATTTAACGGAATGTAAGGGTCGTCGTTCATATTGGCCTAATGAAACACTAACGCTAGGTTTGCAAATTTATTAAAAGAATAACTAGCTTTGAAACATGAGCTAAATAAAATCTGACGACACAAGAAAAACTTCTTAGTTCTCATCGAATTTATTTGGATAACTCGTAATTCAAAGGATGTAAATTGAAGATTAAATTTTGCAAGGATTTTTCTCTTTGGTAAGCCAAATTTAGGTAAATGAGGTCACATAGAAATTTAAGGAATTAATAACTTATGAAATACTTAAATATCTCTAATAAGTCTTGGTATGAATCCATAGAATTCTCAAAATTTCATGATTACTAGCTAAAAACAAAATACATCTCTCTCTCTCTCTCTCTCTCTCTCTCTCTCTCTCTCTCTCTCTCTCTCTCTCTCTATATATATATATATATATATATATATATATATACATATATATATATATATATATATATATATATATATATATATATATATATATATACCACAATGGCATTTAATAACGAATTCTATCTATAGGAATGTATATCTAATGGAAATTCACTTATAATAAATACTTTTGGGTAGGCAAGGATTCAAGTCTATGCCTCATAGTCGAAATATTGTCAGCAGAAACTATTACCAATTGTTTCGACTAACAGGCATAGGTTCGAATCCTTGTCCAGCCATAAGCATTCATCATAAATATACATTCCTGAAGGTAGAATTCGATTTTAAATGCTGTTGTTGTTGATATTTACGTTGATTAAAATCACGATTGTTAGTGTTATATATATATATATATATATATATATATATATATACATATATATATACATATATATCTATATATATATATATATATATATATATATATATATATTTATATATATATACATATATCTATATATATATATATATATATATATATATATATATATATATATATATATATATATATATATATATATATATATATATACGATTAATGCGAATACCTTAAATGTTTAAGATTTGCAAATGA
>NC_090725.1:126455667-126460667 GCF_036898095.1 Palaemon carinicauda | reverse complement strand
AGATAATATCAATAAATTACTGGTAAAGGCGCTTTATTTATAGTCCCTTCTCTATCTCTCCTACATTTATTATGGTACTTTCTTTGTCACTTATTCAGCTGAGAAACTGTCTTCAGTGATCCCATTACTTTCTTGTCGGACGTCATCCTACTTTGAATGTAGCGTCAGTCAAGGTTAGTATTTATAGCCCTAGCATTTCTTCTGATTGACTCCTCTTCTTTTTTAAACTCGTGTTTATGAATTTTCTTTACATTTATGCATTTTTCTAAATTTCGATGAACTTCTCATCTGTAATTTTTGGCTTCTGCCCTTTTCCTTTGAAGTTTCATGTAGCATTTGGACTAGCTTATATTTCCGTATTCCCGAACAGATAACAATGACAGTGAAAGTTTCGGTGATCAAATGGGGCCATTTATAGATTTTTAGTGTATTTTCCGTTCACTCTTGAATTATACATCTAACACCATATGGAATTGTATCACTTCAAGACTGTCAGTGCCGTTAATGAGAAGCGATTTATAGACATGTGAAAAAGAAAGACTGGGAGAACTGACTGGTATAGGCTGAAACATTCCTTTGCGTTATAAACAAGTCACTAACATCTCACCTTGCCCAATAAAATCATAGGTACGTCGTTAAGAACATGAACTAATTTAATTAACTCTGAAACGAAGAAATCTTTGCTTTAAGTTCAACCTATTAGGTTTTACGAAAATTAAAACAGAAAGAGCATCAATTAATGACTTAAAACATGGAAAATAGAGCCATCTTTCGTGTCGTAAGAAGAATCCTCAAAGACGGGGGAAAACGAGATTAATATTCATAGAATCTGGATTCTCACAAACACTTGAGATGAACATAACACTAGACGAAAACGTCAAACAGACCCTCCAGAAGCCACCAGATGTCTCTCCCCTCTCCCTTCCCCTCCATTTCAGTATATCCCAGCTTCCTTGGCAATACCTCCAGTCCAAGGAGGCTATAAAGACAGAATCCTTATTGATATTTGTACAGTACTGTTGAATAAAACTTTATCTCATTTGAAGGTCAACTAAGTCTCCCATACCTATTTACAGGTTTCCAGTTCTTATAGCCATTACTGACCTGGCGTTGTCAGTGGGTATAAAGTTTAACTGTGGCATTTTGAAGAGACAATTGGAGACCTTTTGTAAGAAATGAAAAGTAAAATTGTTGGTTTTAATTAGATTTATATATTACTTTGTATTATGGCTTTTCTCATCACGCCTGGAACGTTGAGTGATTAAATACTAGTCGCCCATCAGTAATTTGAATAATATTTTTGTTGGAATGAGTATCGAACGACGTAATTTCAGCAACCCTTCTAGTTCCTTGACACACCGTTACATTCTTCTTGATTCCATTAAATGTTCTATGTTTTCATTTTACTCTTACTCCCCATCGACTAAATAAAACTTTTACTAATAATCATATTCTCGTATCGATGACGTTGAAATTTCAAGACTGAATTATCGCGTATTTTTTTATTCATTTATTTATTTATTTATATTTTTTTTTTTTTTTTTTTTTTTTGCTTTGTATATCATCTCTAGAAGTTATTGCTTGGTAAAGTTAATCCTTCGTCTGAATGAGTGGCACAGCACCTAACTAAGGTTTAATAGGCAAATAGATCACTTTCCAGTTCACCCACTTACAAATTGATACCAGTTCGTCGGGGTTAAGAAAAGAGGTACCAGGGTGCCACCCTCTGTTGGAGTGATTGATTGATTCATTATTACATACTATCTGGCATCGTAACAGCAATGGTCATTGATGCCGACTCTCTGTTGAAGGGAATAGATATATATATATATATATATATATATATATATATATATATATATATATATATATATATATATATATATACAAATATATATATATATATATATATATATATATATATATATATATATATATATATATATATATATATATTTATATATATATATATATATATATATATATATATATATATATTATTTGTTTATATATACGGGGCTACGACGTTCATCATTTGTCATTTTATCACATGACATTTCATCACCTGACAATCAACTACTTGGCAGTTAAACACCTCGACATCATTATTCGACATTAATCAGGTAATCACTTTTTTCCAACCCTCGTATAATTCAGGAAATGCTTTCACTTCCATAAATATTTCGAAACAGAAGAGTAATACGCATTGTACAAAATGGAAAACGAGTGTGATTCTGGGAAAGAAGGCTACTAAAGGTAATGACACTGTATGCTTCAAGAAATTTGAATACTAAAAACATAAAAAAGATAAAGAAAATTCTATCCGTTGGCGATGCAGGGAATACTAGTGAAAAAAAAAGTGTAAAATATTTATTACTGCATTAAGAAATCTCATTTCACTTCCGTACCCAGAACATTTCAATCCTTTCGATGGAAATGACATTGAAGCAAGAGCAGCAGAAATTTAAAGAAATCCAGAAAGATTCTCAGTGTTCGGTGACCAAGAAATGATAACTGGTTTATCCAGTGTTGATATTTGGCTTGCAGACGGGACTTTTAAAGTTTTTTCCGTTTATATTTTTTCCAGCTATATACTACTCATTTTCCCTTTGGGGTGGGTCGTATGCCAGCTTCAATATTTGTGCTATTACGCAACAAAATATGAATACCTTTAGAAAAATGATGCTGCTGTTCAACAAATAGCTCCAGAAGTATATCTCAAGCAAATTCGACAAGACTTCGAAATCAGAGCCATGAATGAATTTCGTAAATCATATCCTAACACAGAATTTTGAATGAAAATTCATAATTATATTTTTGTTTTATAGTACTTGGGATTTTTTTTCTTTATTTTTTTTTTTGTTCGAGTAATATACTGTATATCCATTTGAGGTATTAAGTGATATAATGCATTGATGATGAAAAGTCGAATGATGAAATGGGTGATGAAATATCTGACAATAATTTGGCACATGATCAAATGCCGTAAGATGGTCTGTCAGGTGATTAAATGACAAGTGATAAAACGTACCTTAAACATATATACACATTTAATTACATCTATCACTCAAGAGGCCACAGGTTGTAAATGAGACAAAAACATGACGTCTGGCCTGCATTTTCTTTAATAAGGGTTTACTGAATGCTAGAAAGCCGAACTCTTTCCTCGACCTCTCTGTGAAGAAAATCCTATGGTAAAATAACCCATAGACGAGCCTATATGTATATATATATATATATATATATATATATATATATATATATATATATATATATGTATATATATATATATATATATATATATATATATATAAATATGCCGGTTAATTTGTTCCTTTGGAATGTATGGTCCCAGTATTTGTTCTATTTCATATATTTTTCTCAGTCATTATCTGGGTATTTTTGCAGTCACATATGATTGAGGAAATCAATAGTGAATTCATCTGTAATTATACAAAAATTGTCCTTTAAGAGCAAAAATACGTCACCGATCATGGTTCCACTTCAGTTATTGACTCGTAAGCAATCCACGTAATTAAATTAAAAAAAAAAAAATATATATATATATATATATATATATATATATATATATATATATATATATATGTATGTATGTATGTATATATGTATGTATATGTGTGTGTGTCTGTGTGATATATACTGTACATATGTAGCTGTGCACTGCAATCTATTAGTCACCTTGTCAGATACATTTGTATCAACAATAATGACTTTTTAACTTTTTAATTTCCTAAAAATTAGGTAGTAGTAGAAAGGTTAGATTGAGTATGTACTTATAAAGAAAAAAAAATTTAAACAAAATAAGAAAAAAGAAAGCAGCCCTTTAATCACACTGAATTAAATTGTAACCCTCACCCGTACACAATAGTCCGGTAACATTTAAGTCGCTAGCTCCGATTTTCACATTTTTATTCATAAAATCCTTTATTTTGCCTGTAGGATGATAAAACTTACAGAGGAAATGCCTTATTATAGTGCTAATAATACCTGAAAATTTCATTAGCGTGTCTTGATTAGTGTGTTTTTGGGAAATATTTTTTACGATTGGCACCCATTCAAGGTGGTCCAAGGTGGAGCCTACCCTTAATGTATATGGTCCGGCGCAAAGAACCACAAGACTATGTTAGTTAGAACATTCAAGTACATGCTGAAATTTGCATCTCTCATTGATCACTTGTAAATTAAAATGAAAAGCTCCAGAACGGGGACTGTTGCCAAGTTCAAATACTAGGGAGAGCTCTTTCTCATGGGACCAGGCTTTGAAGTTCTCAGGAGGCTGGTCATATTCTGCACTAGCACTGTGTTTATAATGAGCATGCTGTTGCTGTATGTACAAGTCAGCCGCAATGACCTGGTATGCCCTTCTTATGCGTGTGATGTGCGAGTCCTGAAGAATGGAGTTAGCGGTTCCAGTAAGAGTAATCTCGGTCTGTACAAGTCAAGTGCATATGTCCACCCGCTTCCCTGCATCCTGTCACGTACATTAGTGTTTTCAGTGTGCCACCTCAATATGCCGGCCTTCAAACATCAGCACGAGTTTGTCTTCCTTGTGTGTTTTTACCTACTTTCACTGTATCTGCTTCCCCAGAGGTAACAGTGGCTGATTGAAAGCCACAACAGGCCTTTGATCTGGTTATGCTGAATGGCCTTTCTGACCATATCCATAGAGTGTCTCAGTATTGCAACTACATGTACACTCTTACTGAACAGAGGAAGCAGTGAAGTTTGTGTGATGATAGCTTGACCTGGTTACTGGTGGTGGGTATGGTATTTAGCCCATAATGCCTTTTGATTGCTTCTATCTTTGATCACATCTTCACCTTTGAGCATACTTCTTAGGTACTCTAGCCACTCATACTCTTTCTCCTTATGCTCTATGAAGTTATCCTGTTTCAGAGTAGTCACGGAGGAGGCTAGTAATGTTGAGGCAAAAACAGTGGAAGCAATGGTTATTATCTAAGAGTAGTACTTAGGAATAT
>NC_090725.1:126438167-126445667 GCF_036898095.1 Palaemon carinicauda | reverse complement strand
GTGGTACTGTCCGGGATAATCTGAACGTAAAGAATATTTAGAATTTTGAAAAATCTTATGCAATAAGCATAACAGACTAATTAAACGACGGTGCCAGAGATTAATATCTAGATCAGGAATAAGACATTTAATAGGTCGTAAGTTCCTGCCCAACAAATTAAGATGGGAATCAGAAGTTGAAGACCAGTCAGGAAAAACAATACTCAAAACAAAGTAGTATGAAAGAATTAAAACATTTCTTCAGAATAGACTGATCGCCGAAAATCTTAAGAGACTTTCTCAATATGCCAATTTTTCGTTTAATTGAAGAAGAGACAGACCTAATTTGTTTCTCAAAGATAAGTTTGTAGTCGAGAATCACGCCTAGAATTTCAAAAGATTCATAAAGATTTAAAGAAACCTTATCAATACTGAGAACCGGGTTTTGAGAGCAACTGTCCTCGACCTACTTAAAATCATACTTTGACTTTTGTTACGATAGAATTGAGGCAAATATAGTAGCATCATCCACATATGCAACGAGCTTGTTTTCTATGCCAAACCATATTTCATGTGTATATGGTATGAAATGCAATGAGCGAAGAACACTATCTTAAGGAACACTAGATATCACATTCCTATGCTCACTATGGTGCCCATCAACAACAACTATTTATAACCTATTACTTAGAAATACAGTTAAAAAAATATTACCTACTCCCAACTGTTCGAGTTTGGAAACAAGGGCCTCATGATTTAAATGGTAAAAGCAGCACTAAAACCAAGGCCAATCATACGAACTTCCTTACCATCGTCAAGAGATTTCTGTACAGCATTGGCGGTTGTAATAGCGGTATTATAAGCTTTAAGGCATTTTGCCAAAAGACGTTCAAAAACTTTAGATAATATGGGCGTTATGGGAATTTGGCGGTAATCACTTGGACTTGAGTATACACAAACAAATTTACATAATGGAGTAACGTTACCGATTTTCCAACGTGCTAAAAGCTCCTCTTCTTGCTAACTTGCGCAAAATAACATAACATTGGAGCTAAGAAATCTGCATTCTTTATAAAAAACAAACGAAAAATACCATTTGGGTCTACGCCTCCATAAGCATCAAGGTCTATCAAGAGAGCTTCAATTTCACGAGATCGAAAAGCTGAACTAGTTAGTTTAGCCTTAGGAAAACAGGAATGAGGAAGATTATTATTATTATTATTATTATTATTATTATTATTATTATTATTATTATTATTATTACTAGCTAAGCTACAACCCTTGTTGGAAAAGCAGGATGTTATAAGCCCAAGGGCTCCAACAAGGAAAAATAGCCTACTATGCATTTCAGAGCCCGTGTTATATCCTTTTTCGCAAATATCTTCTCAACAAACAGTTGAATCAATGTGACATTTTGACACAGCTTGTTTGACACCTTCCGCTAATTTATGAAACTACAGTGCATTGCCAAGTATGTTTCATTAAAGAACTTACTCCTGGCTTTCAAGGACAAGTTGGCGAGAACCGAGAAGGCAATCGGACAAGGGAAGGCTTTCCGTGATGTAGGTCTGACGTGTGTCACAACCACGAATTTTCCACTCTAGTATTCCCTCTCCTTCCCTCCTTGCCCTCTTCTATCACGTACCCCCCCCCCCCTCTCCCTCTCTCTCTCTCTCTCTCTCTCTCTCTCTCTCTCTCTCTCTCTCCCTCTCTGCGCGTTGCATACATGAGATAATTATCAAGTCAAGCCCATATTAATTATTGGCCTATAAAGGCAGATAACCCATAGGCATATACCCAGTACGGTTTGATCGTTTACGCAAACCATCACGACTGTTGTCCTACTGTGTTTGAGCGTTATACGGTGTTTGGTAGGCGAAAAGGTTAACGTGGGAACTTACCTCATACAGCACTTATGCAACAGCCAAAGACGCTGGACCAGCAATCACTATCTTTTGCAGAAATAAACACCCTGTCATGCGTGGTAATACTGTACTTTCGAGTTATCTGTCATTATGGACAAGTGACATCCGCATGGCTTCATATCTCCTGTACAAGGAGAGAGAGAGAGAGAGAGAGAGAGAGAGAGAGAAGAAGAAGAAGAAGAAGAAGAAGAAGAAGAAGTGGAGGATATGGGATAAGAGGAAGGTAAGGAGGGAGGGAGGGGAAGACTGGAGTTGAGGAAGAGTGGTTGTTAAACACGTCACAACTTCGTCACAGAAAATCTTGTCCGAATGCCTACTTGGAACTCGCCAACTTGTCCTTGAAAGCCAAGAGTAAGCTCTCTAATGAAACATACTTGGCAATGCACTGTTGTGTCATAAATTAGCGGAAGGTGTCAAACAAGCTGTGTCAAAATGTCGCATTAATCCAATTGTTTGTTTAGAAGATGTTTACGAAAAACGATATAACACGGGCTCTGAAATGCATAGTAATATATTTTGAAAAAGGGCATCACCCATAGTTGTGTATTATTAAAAATTGAAGAGAAGTGCATTAACATTTACTATACTTTGTTGCAATACATATTTAACTGCAAGCTAAGTGCCTAGTATGTTTAAGATCTGTTGCATGAACTCTGAGGTATGTTTTCAGCATATTTCAGGTCAATCAAATGGCATGTAGAGGATTTGTACAGGCTACCATCCATTCATTATTCTATTTGGGCCATTTCTTCTTCTAAGTTTTTCCTATATCATAGACATTATTGAGGAGAAGTAAAGATTAAAATAAAAAACAAGGGCCAAAGCATCATTCTGCTTTACTCCCAATTCCAGGGCGAAAGATGAACATTCCAAGTCTCCAGATCGGCTTTTGTTTCCATACTGGAATGATAGAGTCGAAGTACAGTATTTCAAGAAATTGCTAGGAAACCTATATTTTCCAATTATTTTCCTTAGGAACTTATGCCGAGGGGCATGGTGTTAAAGGATTTGTTAAGGTCAATAAAGGCAATGAAGTGGTGTGTATTTTTCTCTCGACCTTTCTCCTATATTTACCTCAGGTCAAAAATCATGTCATTGGTCCCCATTTAGTTTTTGAACCCACACTGTCTCGTAACAAAGATTACGATATAACTAGTATTTTACCCGCAGCCGAGAGAAGGGTGATGTTGCAATTACTTCTCTCTTCAGTATTATTTCAATTAGGAATTGATACGAAGTCTATCCAGGATTTTTGTATTTCCTCTCTCCTCCATAGGGCGCAAATGATTATGTGCAACTGCTTTCTGAGAAGGAAACCCATTTGCTCCAGAATTTCTCCTAGAATACCATCGTAATTGCAGCTTTTGCCTTTATTAATGTTATTTTCACTGTAATCAGAAACTTTGTGCACTTGTGGAAGCTTGTCAAAATCTTCAATTAGTGCTAAGTCAAGTAAAGCATCAATAACCGACTGGTTAATACCATTATGATGCTACATTAAGCATAGAAGTGCTCAGCCGGCAGTTTAAAATCTTACTTAATTGTTTGTGGATGATTTTGCCATCAAGTGTGCTGACTGGAGAAAATGTGCTATTTCTAGGGTAAGAGATATTATTATAGAAGCCTTATATGTTGTTTTTGTTAGCAAAGGCATCAAGTTCCTTAGCCTTTCCAACCCACTAGCAGTTCTGTACATATGTATTTGACATTGTCCTTAGATTCCTCCATCTTTGACCCTTGCAGATGAGTGGGTGTTAGCAAGGTATACATTATGGGCTTTCAGTTTTTGCTCGAGAAATCTGTTCATACAATTGATGAATGGTGTCATAGTTCTACTCGAACCACTCTTCATTAGACTGTTTAACCCTTTGAATCCCACAAGACGTGTTCTTCAGCTGGGTATTCTTACTCCATTCATCCCCATATGATGTAAGCTATAATCCTTGTGGTAATTTTATTTCTTTTTATTATTTTCCTGCATTTAAGACTTTTGCAAAATGGAAAGGAAATATATTCAGCTATCAAAAAATAAATTGTTATGCTAATAGGTTTTCTAAATGCAGTTGAGTAACATATCCCTAAAAATATTGGCTGTGAGTTGAATGAAATATTTAGCCGTAAGGCTGAAATGAAAGGGTTAATGAAGCCAACTGTTGGTTCCACACCATCTCGTATCATGTTACAGTACTTCGCCCTCTCAGTATCTGGATTTTTCTCTGGAATTTCATCAGTGACTTCATAAAGAATTCTTGACTTTCAGTTTTTCAAGGCAGCACAGTTCAATATTTTAGATGCAGACTGCTCTTGGAATTGATGTTGAATTTTTAATTTGAAGATACTGTAGATCTCACAAGTCATGATCTGTACATCATTACTGTGGCTCTACCAGGTTACGGTGACGTACAGCATGTGGCAGGGAGATTGTCCTTGAGCTGAAAATTTATATTTGTAATGACAATCTATTAGCAAATGCTTATGGAGAGGAGTGGAAGGCCATTGGCATTCATATTGACTGAGCCATAATGATATATAGCACTCCCAACAATACCTTGTTCTTCCCAATGTAAGCATTGAAATCTCCAAGCAAGATAACCTTCTCAGTTCTATTGATTTTCTGTAGTGCTGCATCAAATGCATGGTAGAATTTATCCCTAGATATTTCATCTGTATCTAATGCTGGATGTGAGCGCTAATGAATGTCAAGAAAACCTCG
This sequence comes from Palaemon carinicauda, assembly GCF_036898095.1. Classification (NCBI taxonomy): domain Eukaryota; kingdom Metazoa; phylum Arthropoda; class Malacostraca; order Decapoda; family Palaemonidae; genus Palaemon; species Palaemon carinicauda. The sequence goes on along the minus strand of NC_090725.1, from coordinate 126,441,050 downwards.
ATGTGAATACTATTGCAATACTCTTTAGAAAAAGGTGTATCTCTTAACCAGTCCTCACTCTTGAGGAAGTTTTTATTAACGATACATATTTTTGTAGCAGGCCAAAAATTATTAGATTCTACAAAAAGATTCCTCTTCTAACATTATCAAAAAAAAAAATTGTCAAAATTTATGAAAATCATAGCATAAATCCAACCCTTTATATTATTTGTCTCAGTAACAATATTTGGTCACGGTATCCTCTACCCTTCCTTAATTCAGCCAGTTCATCTCATAGTTTTTATTATTTATGATTTTTATTCTTTTAAGGAAGATTAAACGGTATTTTTGTTACAACTCAGATCCCATACTTACAGATTTCCATCTCTAGTAAATCCTTCTCATTATTGAAAATTCTTTCCTATTCTAGCACATTTTCTCATTTAGCTTCATTGTCTAGGAATTCTATATGTTGTCTCTCGTTATGTCTCGCACATTATTTGACACCACTCTCTGAACTACGACATTTTTTTCAAGAATAAGGCAATATGTATTTCCTTTTAAATAACATATTTTTTATGATATTCCAGGTTTAATTTGATATTATTTTTTCTTTTTACTTTGAGAGTAATTTGGCAAGTTTCTTTAATAATTTTCAATTTCTCACCGATATCTTCCACTTTTAATATTTCAAGTGCAGCAAAGAAATAATGACATTCCAGTTTAATTTCTTCTTTGATATTTGGCTGGAGCAATTAAAGGTGTTATAAAAACGAGGAATTGTATTTTCTTTTGTCCATCGTCAGAAACCCCAGTATGTACAGACATCTATTGAAAATTATGTTCCTGAATGCCTATTATATAATATATTTGATTGCAATAGTTTTATCAGATGATGTCCAATTATTCCTGGAATAAGTAAGTAATTAATATCTCCCATACACTGTGTTTCTAACTTTTGCATCAAAATTACCTATTATGACCTTTATATGTAGTTTTCGTATCAGTGATTTGATCTTGCAGAGCGAAGTAAAAGGCCTCATTTCCATGTTCAGTCGTAGCATTTGTTGGTGTATAATATATCTTGATGTTCATGATTCTTTGTCTGCATGTAGTCATATCCACAATCACTGGTTTCATTCTGTCAAAACTTGAAATTTTTCCCATGCCAACATAATATATTTCTGTTTGGAGGAGTAATCTAGTCCATTCTTCATCATTTTGTTTCATTCAGCACCATAATGTCAGCTTGATAGTTTTTTTCATCTCTTCTATTGTTTTTATGATTATGTCATTATGTAATGTTCTCATATTCTAGGTAGCAGTTCTGATGTTTGTCTAAGCATCAAGAAACTAGAATATTCTTAGTACTCTCATATATAAAGGACCGGAAGCCATTTTACTACCATCATATATGCTTGTAAATTTTTTGATTTGCTTTGCTTATATATAAAACATCTATTTTAATGTTATTATTGATCTTAAAATATTTCATATATTTTTCTGTTTGCATCACTTCTCATATATGGATTATTTGTTTTTCTTAATATTCTTTTCTTAATGAGCTGCTTTCCTCGTTCGAGCCCTTGGACTTTATTGCATCCTGCTTTTCATACCAAGGTTGTAGCTTGAGTATTGATAAGGATAATAATAACAATATTATCCTGTTTTGAATTCTTGGAAGATATCGCAGGCTAGAACTTCAGAGAAAGAGCCATCTCCACTTGAAAGCACAATTGCTAGCTAAATAGATTATGTAATTTTTAGCAAATTCCAAGCATCCTATAAAGTTAATGAAAGCCAACATTTTGTACACGCCACCATAGTTGTCCTTTGTAAAACGGCAGTGATTCTTTTTTATAAACCTATTCGATTTTGAAGTTGTGTTCCTTAGAGAAGTGCGTACTATGAGAGAAAATTTGCACGAGTAAGATGTGTAGAGTGTTTTGTATTGTCAGGTGTATATTTAGAAAGAACAGGGCGTGTAAAAAATATGCCAGTCTAACCACATTACATGCAAGTACAGAAAGCACAGAAAATTTGAATGGGACCCAACTACAGAATTGTGCAGCGAGCCCATGTACTTTTATAGGGATGTCATATTAGAACTTTTGAAATGGCAGCAAAATGGTATAAGTTAGGGTTAGTTTTGACCCTAAAATATTTATATAACCTCATACAATTTAACATTTCTATTTCTATTGCTAATTGATTTGTATAGCTACGATACTTGTAGCTCTTCTACAGAAAATTCAATTGCCATCTAGGTCTTTATGTTCTCCTTTGTCTCCAAATTTATTACCCTTTCAAATTTTCCAATATCCAATATAATACAATTTTTGTCAACCAGCTAGATTTTTTTATACTTTTTCATTTAATATCCGAATTTCTCTATTATAAAAGAGAATTTTTTCAGCAGTCTGGTTACACATTTACTCTAATGTCTCCATAAGTTTTCTAAGACAATGTCTCTTTTCTTGCTCATACTATGTTAGATTACCTGCCTCAATAACACGAAGATTCACGTGTTTTTTTTTTTCTTCTTCTTTTATCTTATCGTTCAGTGGCATCTGATCTTCCTCCATCCAAATAAACTTCAATGATCTAACCTGCCTGTTTTCTATTTAACATAATTATCCTACTACTGCTCATTTTTACTCATAAACTATTTCAATAAATTCTACGGTTTTTCTTCAATATCTATGATCACAATTATATAGTCTACATATTTCGTGATGTGGTAGATGCTATTCTCGACCACCAACCGTTAGGTTCTGGGCTCGAATGTACAAGAAAGAAGATAGGGCATATGTTCTATCAATTATGCTTCTGTTGTCTTCAGCAACGAATTAGGAAAATTTTGGTTAGTGGAGTGAGGTGAGTGGCAACCAAAGTAATGATGAA
>NC_090725.1:126415667-126433167 GCF_036898095.1 Palaemon carinicauda | reverse complement strand
AAAGATGGGTAATAATGTTTCGAAGACTAGTTTTGGCAGGAGTCTTCTTCTTCTTCTTTGTCTGCATCTTTTCCCACTTCTATGTGGGGTCGATCTTTCTGGTCAGCTTTCTCCATCTATCTCTGTCCCACCTCATCACCGGTTAATCCCTTTGATCAAAGGCCATCCTTGATACAGTGCACCCCCCTCCTTCTCTTTGGTCTCCCTCTCCTTCTCTTTCCCTGTACCTCCATTTCCATCACTCGCCTCCCAATATACTGCTTATCTCTTCTCATGACATGACCATACCACCTCAGTCTACTTTCTTTGGATCTTATCTTATAGTTTTCTAACTCCTGTGGTACCCCTAATTACCTCATTCCTTATCTTATCTCTTCTAGTCACCCCACACATCCATCTCAACATTCTCATCTCTGCCACATCCATCTGCTTCTCTTCTGTCTTCTTTATTGCCCACGTCTCCGCTCCATACATCATTGCCGGTCTCAAAACTGTCCTGTGTACTTTACCTTTCAACTTAACAAATATTTTCCTGTCGCATAGTACTCCTCACACTTTTTCCAATTCTTCCATCCCGCTTGTATTCTGTGGTTTACTTCTGCCCCCAGATCACCATCCTCTGCAACTGTTGATCCTAAATACCTGAAATTTTCAACTCTTTTCAATATCTCTCCTTGTAAACTAACTTCCCCAATATACTGACGATCTGCTATATTCTATCAAATTTTATAGCTGTACTTCATCTGAAACAGCAGCGATTTATTTTATCTCTACTCCTGCCATTAATTTCATTCTGATTAAACTATGGTCAGTGAGTATAATTAGAATGAAATTAATGGCAGGAGTAGAGATCAAATAAATTGCTGCTGTAAGTACAGCTATAAAATTTGATAGAATATAGCAGATCGTCAGTATAATTCGAGAAAAAAGGTAGGATAAGATCCAAGAAAGTAGACTGAGGTGGTACGGTCGTGTCATGAGAAGAGATGAACAGTATATTGGGAGGAGAGTGATGGAAATGGAGGTACAGGGAACGAGAAGGAGAGGGAGACCAAAGCGATGGAGGGGGGTGGACTGTATCAAGGATGACCTTCGATCAAAGGGATTAACAGGTGATGAGGTGTGGGACAGAGGTAGATGGAGAAAGATGACCAGAAACATCGACCCCACATAGAAGTGGAAAAAGATGTAGACAAAGAAGAAGAAGTTATATATAGTAAAGGCATGAGACAGATAGAGAAGCGAGTGGGGCGCTACTTTTGTGACCACTTACTACTGACTTCTTTACATCTACAAATGGTAGAAGAAGAATTTGACATTCTAAAAGTGTATAAACTCAGTTTCTCCAGATATTAGTATTAATCCTCACAAATCATGCAATGCACTTGCGAAAGATATCGCAGGAAATTGTAAATGTCATACAGATGTTCTATAACCTACGATGGGAAACACAGTAACAAATCGTTATCTGACTATAGCTAAACATATTCAGTATCAGACTCTCCCTTTTCCGTAGAATTCTTCTGATACAAAGTAACAACAGAGAAATTAAAAAATAAGCTACTTAGAGAATGGTGCAAGCGAACCATGGAAACCATGCAAACTCGTGACAAAAATACCTTGGGAATTTTTAAATTCACAGACAGTATACTTTGGTCAAATTTATCCAAGCAGACATGGTTGTCACGATCTATAACTAAATATTTTGCTAGCATCTCCTGATTCCTTCGTCTTTTATCAAAGTTCTATGCAGGTGTTCAACAGAACTTGTGATGTGTTGACCACCATGAGAATTGAGGGAAAAGCAATGTTACGACCGTCAAAAAGAGCAAATATATGGTTAGAAATATATCCAGCTTTAGTCAAGGGAAAAGTTGAAGATTAGTGACTGTCTTTTACATAAATTAAGATAAGGACACTCCAAGGCAGAGATTTTGTTTGTTTCCAATGCTGTTTATCCCTATGCAATGACAGAGAATGTAGGGAAGGAAAGAGAATTGGTGGCTGACGCGATAGAATGTTCAAGAAAATGAGAGTCAAGAAATTATATGAGAAGAAAAACCAGTAGATTCGATACTGGAAAGAGATAATGGTAATTGGCTTCAGAGAACTTGTTAGGAGCTTTACTATGATTTTTTTTTATTGAGATATTAGATTTGTTCTTGTTACAGAAAACATATACCTAAGAAGTTCATTGTTTTCTAGTCTTGGGTAGTACCATAGCCTCTGTACCATGGTCTTCCACTATCTTGGGCTAGAGTTCTCTTGCTTAAGGGTACACTCGAGTACCTACGGATATTTCTTGCATATTTAAGAATCATTATTTACCGTAAAATGATAAGCTGAGACTAGATTATGTTTTAATGGCCTATACCAAGGGTTCCAGAAGAAAAAAGGGAAAAATTTAGGGACAGAAAAGTACAGCATCCTAACAGACGAAGGAACTCATATATCAAAAAATATTAATGACTGTAGTCCCTCTGTAAATAGTTTAGACTTGGAGATGAGAGTTGATGCCACATTTTGGTATCTCATTTCATCTATTTCCACCTAAAATGGAGACTCGTAGACGTGGCACTTTTACTTTATTCACTGGCTCTACCAAACTTCCTATACATCAAGCAACCTTTCGTTGAAGATTGCCTGGCGGGAGGGGAAGGATTGCACCGCTCTCAATCATAAGCTAGTTACAACCGTTTGTAGGTGGACTTAGTCAGCTTATTATTATTATTATTATTATTATTATTATTATTATTATTATTATTACTTACTTACTAAGCTACAACCCTAGTTGGAAACGAAGGATGCAACAAGCCAAGGTGCTCCAACAGGGAAAATAGCCCAGTGAGGAAAGGAAACAAGAGAAAATAGAATATTTTAAGGATAGCAACAACATTAAAATAAATGTGTCTTATATAAACTACGATAACTTTAACAAAACAACAGGAAGAGAAATAGGATAGAACAGTATGCCCAAGTGTACCCTTAAGCAAAAGGACTAATCCAAGACAGAGGAAGACCATGGTACACAGGCTATGGCACTACCCAAGATTAGAGAACAATGAATTGATTATGATATTATACGCTTACATTAGTCTACAGATAACATAGCAAACAAGTAATCATATTAACATTATATTAGCATAAGTAAATATATCAGTTTTGTAGAATAAAGCATATAGCTGAAATTCGCCAAATCTACAATAATTGGATGTTGTTCAGAATGTACATCAATGAGTTGCAGTATACAGGAATTACCAACTTCCTGTCCCATGATACATCTAATGCAGTGTATTATGCCAATCCTTAACCAGACAGTATGCTGAGAAATTTTACAATCTTAAGGAATGTTAAAATGACACGAAAAACATAAAGCATTGCTAAGAATAATCTTCAATATATAAAAAAGAAGTGTTTCTAAATTTATATTAGCTAAAAATAGATTTTAGTTTGATCAGAGAGCAGTTAAATAAAGAAATTCTAAAGAAATAAATTAAGAGAGAGAGAGAGAGAGAGAGAGAGAGAGAGAGAGAGAGAGAGAGAGAGAGAGAGAGAGAGAGAGAGAGAGAGAGAGAGAGAGAATCGCTCAATTGTAATTAAGAGTTGGAGAATCATAAAAAAAGACACTTTTCCTAGTGTGAATAAAGCAGAAGAGATGGCGAAATAGAAAGCATAATAATCAGGAGGAAAAAGATCGAGAGATTGGCGAACAGAAATGTCAGAAAACGCCGTTTATGACGAAAAACATTGAAACCTAAAATATGAGTAATCATGCGACACTTACAAATAAAATTGACAAGAAGACAGACACATACTGACGGTCTATTTAAATAAATAGTGAAAAACAGACTTCTCTCGCAAAATGAATCTCTCATTGGTTATTCAGACAGTTGTCCAGAATAACTAGACTAAACGCTGTGAGGTTCGCCGTTTACATAGCAGTGTTTTTTAAATGCATTATGAAGGCATCAAGAACCAACCGAGAATTAAAGAGCATCATACTTTCAAGTCGCCAAGAGAGCTAGCTGTGCTGTTTGGACTCCAAGTATTCGATATCTCATTAATGTTTTGATAAACTCTTTTGAAAAATCTTTAAATATTTTCAGAATATTTTAAGCAACTGAATTTTTCTAAGAATCTGCAGCACAAAATGGCTTTACCTTTGCATGGTTACTGGTTTTTGAACGAGAAGAAGCTCCCTTTTCGTTATCCTTTGTAGACTAGAATATAAATCTTTTGTCATGCGTAGTAATTAACTTCCGTGTTACACATTCCATAAAGTCATGGCTTTGTTTTTATTTTCTCTTGCCGTTGCTATCGAAAAATTGACTAACAACTGATAACATTGTATATTTTCGCCAGTCCTTCAGTTAAATTATATTCTAGACCTCCCTCCTCAATAGAATTCAAAGCCTAGCTCTAACTTCAGCCAACAAATCTAGGCTCATGACATGCTTGTTCTTTTTATCTATCATGAAGGTCATGAGAATCAGGTAGAAGTGAATTGTCTTGCACTCCAGACTAATAGTTAAAGCAATAACATGTAAAATGAAATGAGGGTAAAGTACAGTGGAAACTATGATTCCCTTACTTTGCCAGTACACTTTTAGTTATTATCCTGTCCGTTGTAGCTCGGCATTCCTAGAAATTACTTAATATGTATGCTTATTTTTTTTTTTATAGTTAATCTTGGAATTACCTCTCCTTTTCATCTCTTACTATAATTTGTCGTGATACATAGGGCGTTTAGACAATATCCCTTGAGATCGCGTCTAACGATCGTTCGTTTTTCCTTTATGTTTTCGCTATATGTGGACATTAAACTGTCTGTTCTAACCACTTTCGCCCAAAGGAACTGAATCAGTTTGGTTTTCCTTAGAGCTAGATATGCCAACGGAAGCCATTGCCCTTCAAACGTTTTGCAGCTTGAAGGTGATTATAAAATCAAAACATAAGTAGGGAGTTATCCTTGTGCCAGCATATTTTGAAGCAATCAGAAAAAAACAAGGAAATCTCGCGTTATGCGATGAGAATACTTGGAGAAATAGTAGATAAGTTAGAGGTATAAGAGTAGACGAATAGAAAAAGTGTTCTTCCTTGGAGGATTGAATATGATGGAGAAAAAAAATAGACCAAAGACGAAATGGAGAGATGTTTGAGGAAAATCCATTCATGAGTCCACTGTGAGAGGATAGAGTTGAAAATTAATGATATATAACTGGTAACGAAATTGTTAGAGAAATTCATAGGGAATACTATAAAAACATGAAAACAGATCGGTAAAATCGAAGTATAGTTTTACAAGGGAGAGAAAACTAGAAAAAAAATAAAGTTTCCATTTCGATTTTTGTTAGGTCCACGAGTCATCAATTTCCATATCGATATGTAAGTTATATTAAAGAGTATCATTTTTTTCTTGTCAGGTGGAAAACAGAGATCAATTAATTGATAAAACTTTATTCCCTTGAAATTATCTATACAGAGAATGCAATGTACTCGAATATTAAAAAAAAAAAAAAAAAAAAAAACCGCATTTCTTTCAAAAGTTTAAATTATCGTAGGAAAAAAAATGCATTTCGCTGAAGTTTAAATGAACCTAAATTTAAAAGTGAGAACGAAAGCTCTTAGCCCGAAAGGCTTTCCTGTGGCTTTGGCTTTATAGAATCTACCTACAGTGATTCTTTAAGACTTTTTACTAAAGTTTTGAACAACGACTGTCGTACTAAGTTATATTAGGGGGATGTTGTACTTCATCTAACCGAACATTTTTCTTTGATTTTTTCTCTATAACTTCGTTGTAAAGAGCGTTGTAGGGGACAACTTGACCTCTTCACATCGATCTGGCCTTAACAAAAATACATCTTTATAGGTAAAGAACTAGTGCTTAACCCAACACAAAAACGATAGACTTATCTGGAAAAATTCGTGCATTGACATTACAAAAATCAATTAACAGCAGAGGATAAGAGCTTAAATCTTAGAACAAGGCTTACCGTTTAACCAGCAGTTAGCTCCTTTTGTTTCTGTCAGGAAATAAGCGAATGACATGAAAATATCATGAGATAAGAAATGACGGACGACAAATTTCAGTTGAAATTTAAATTGAATATATTCCTGAAACCCTTTATTATCTTTACCCTCTAATTACCTCTCATTTATTGAATGTTCATATATATATATATATATATATATATATATATATATATATATATATATATATATATATATATATACATTATATCAATCAACGTTATATAACTTCGCGAATGAAAGCCATATATATATATATATATATATATATATATATATATATATATATATGTGTGTGTGTGTGTGTGTGTGTGTGTGTGAGTGCGTGTGTGTAAGGTCATCATTCGTAATACATGCACCATTTAACTGTAGGATCAAAGATAATATCATTCTACAAATAATTTCGAACACCTGTATAAAGTGTGGCTGCTTGCCTCTATCTATATACATTTTAGAACTACTTTGATAAAACAATCCATCTCAAGTGCTCCTAATTCTTTTTGTTTATCAATAATTTGCCATTAGATATAATTAACTTCCATTGGAAAAGTTTTTTTATTTGAATGTTCTTATATTCACTATAATCATTAATGCTTTGTCACCACCACCATACTTCATTCACACCCCATTTTCTTATCCAGCAAACTTCATCAATGCAGTCTCTCATTGCATAACAATATGACTCTCGCTGTGTATTTCTATAAAAAATCAACAACTATAAAATTAGTCTTTTAAATCCTTTTGTATCTTTAAAACCAGTAATCCGTCTTTACAAGTTACCTTCTTTAAAATACATCTTCAACATCCGCCATAAGGCATTTGTATCATCTTGTAACAGGAGCCTTCTCCTCGTCTGTAAACAAGGCATACAGACATATTTTCTGTGATGTGAGCAAAGGAAGAACTAAAGCAAACCACAGCTATTAAGTAGCCAACTTTATTGACAGACAACATGAATATTCATAGGCCCTAAAAGAGTCACAAAAGAGCGACAATTGCATGTTAATAATCACCGTTTTTTTTTTTTTTTTTTTTTTTTTCTTTTTTACATTGCCATAAAAAAATAGATAACATAATAATGGAATGATAACCGAGTTTAAATTATATTCTTGCATTTAACGACTTTTTATATTGAGTTCAATAACGGTAGGGCATCCTTCTTCATTTGTATGTGTTACTTGCTGCACACGCATTAGATGGATTCCCCAACCCAGGATGCAGACAGGCATCTAAAAGATGGTGACCTGTTGGCGGGTTTTCTTGCAGGAGATGCACAGGTTTAAGATGGTCTAAGGTGAGTCAATCCTCTTCACCACGAACGTTGAGGAAGAAAGCTTTTGAAACATGACGGATGACATTGTATTCACATTATTTTAGACTTGCAGCGTACCAACGCAGACCTTCACCGGCAGTTGCAGGTTACACTTTTCAGCTAGAATGGTTTGCAGTTACGGAATGGTATCCTTCATATAATGAACCTGTCAATGTTGGAAAGTGTGAATAAGGGACCGGTGTCACTAAGTACCAGCACCAGCATGTGATGATTTGTCTAAGTTAGAATTGCACTGTCTTCCAATGCACAAGAGATGGGCTAGAAAAAATTAATTAATCAGGCTGAAATAAGAAGAGTTGAATCTTTGGTTCTGCCCTTCTTCCTCTTCTAGAAGAAGTTATGTTTCACTTTCTGAACATTTTATAAGCTTATATCCTTCTTGGTCCAAAGACTGGAGAATAATGGAACTGTATTACGGAAACGAAATGGAGCAGCGTGGATACACAAGAGTGTCAGAGGGTTATGGTTAGTTACCGATCAGATTAAGCTCTGTTTACGTCAAGGTGTAGTGTGAATCAGCCTTTACATGAAATGGGCTCGTATATGGGGATGTAAGCAGTGGCTTTCAAGCATCTGTGCACATGGATATATTTGTTGTGGTGTACAGGTCTTTTGGGATGTGCTACTTTGATGGTGGCTTGTAATTCTGACGACTGGGTTAACTATCCCCACAATAGGATGTAGGCACTGGTGACCTCAGAGGTGGTGGTAAGCAGAGATAATTCTCCAGGGACAATAAAAGGATCACTATTTACCATTTCAGCATCCGATATATCCATGGTGTCCTTGGGAGTGGTCCATAGTCCAACGAGGACCCAGGAACTATGTGTAAATCAACTGGAGTTGCAGTGGGACATCAAAGATGCTTTGAGGGTATTATGGAAACATTCCATTATTCTGTGGCTGTGTAGTTTTAAGCTGTAGTTTGGTATAAAATGATGCCAAGAAGGTAACCTGAAGATGTCCACAATTGAGAAAGGAAAGGGGCATCCCTCTCGGAAGAAATATTTCTTTGGGATGCTGAATCTTGCAATCCATCTGTAACTTAACGCAGTGGTACATGAGTTGAATGTTACATCTTGCATAGGGATGGCTTCAGTGGAGTGATAGATAACTGTGAAAATGTAACAGTGTCTTTGTAATGTGGTTAGGGGCCCAACCACATTAACACGAATTAAGGCAAAATGACGCGAGGGTTGACAAAAAGGATTCACATCCTAACTAGTGTGTTGATACAGTTTCGAAGTTTGACATAAAATACAGGAGCTGGCCCAATCCTTGGCATCTTTAGTAATGCCATACCATATAAACTTTGACTTCAGTAGCTGTACTGTAGATCAGCACAAGTGATATGAAGCCATGGATCACCTGAAATACCTGTTAGTGTATGGGGACAAATATCAACATATGTGGCCTACCAGTACTGACATCACAGATGAAGTTGGCAGATTCATCGAGGCCAACGTCTTCCCAATGGAGAGATGTACAAGATGTCCAGCAGGTTTGGTACTCAGGGTCCTTTTGTTGGGCTTCTCGCAATCCATTCCTAGGTTTACAGTAGCCAGTGTTTTTCTGAAAAGGGCGGGGGCAACCAGATTCAGTTTACCAGGGATATGATGAATGATACACTTGTATTCAGAAATGACACATGTCAATTTTAACGGGTGGACCACTCATTGGACTGTTAATTAAAGTTGGCGCAAGGAGTATCTGGTCCATGCAAATGACAAAGGTCTCTTTAAGAAGTGGCAGAAGTGATGGACAGTCAAATACACCAGAAGAAGTCCGTGGTCGAAGGTAGAGTAGCTGAACTTCACCTTAGAAAGTTTTCTGCTGAAGAATTCCAATAGGTGAGGTGATCCATGTATCCTTTTATAAGTGTAGCTCTGACGGTGACGTCACCTGCATGCTCGAGAGTAGGAGGGATGCAGTTGATACAGGAATGTTGAGATCCATAACAATTGATTGAGCTTTCTTTGTATTGTAGAATTATGCTTTCTCAAGAGGCACCACTTCAGGTTTTTAGGATTTCCCTTGAGGGAGTTGTAAAGAGAGGTGAGTGTGGCAGTGATGGCTGGCAAGAACCAGGGATAGTAGTTCACCATACTTAAGAATTCCTGCAGTTCTTGGAAAGTTGAGAGCATTTGAAAATTCTGTACTGCTGACACCTTCTTAGGGAGGGGGTGAAGGCTCTTTAAAAATGATGTAATGACCTAAGAATGTCATTTCCTTGCCACCAATGGTACACTTATCATACCTGATTACAAGGCCATTCAGCTGCAGGTGGTCAAGGACGATGTGTAGGTGACGTAGGTGGTCCTCTTCGGAGGTTGAAAATATTAGTATGTCATCTATCTAACATAGGCAGGAGGGAAGGCCTCCTAAGATGCCATCCATGAATCATTGAAATATGATTCCTGTATTACAAATGGCAAAATAGGAGTAATTGAAAGTATACATACCAACAGGAGTGGTTATCTCGGTCTTTGGATGTCTTTTGGGCTCATAGGCACTTAATAATACCCATTCAGATTTAAAGGAATGAGAATATGTCTTTAGCCCCTTAAAGGTAGGTGGTGATGCTGGCAATGCTGGGAAAGATGTAGTGGTCTGGTTCCATCTGCATGTTGAGACGTTTGTAATCCCCATAAAGGCAAAGGGATTCATCCTCCTTCAGGAAGATGGTAGGAAAAGTGGGTGGCTGGTGTAGTTCTGGCTGAAATACATCAAGATGGAAAGTGAGTACATAGGAGTAAGCATATGAGGATGTGCTAATATTGAAAGTGATGTCAAAGGAGCAGGTAATAAAGGTATGGACGAGTTAGGGCTAACATTGACTTATCCGCAATGTGTGACATTGGCCAGGCGAGGGAAATGAGTGAGGAAATCCACACTGATGAGATACAGAGTAATGTCAGTGATGAGGAAATTCCGCTGGTACTTGGTGCCCCTAACCTACAGTATGAGTGCCTTATAACCGTGGAGATACCAGATCTGTTGGCAGCGACCAGGCAAATACCAGTAGTCTTGGAATCGTGGCTCATGCCCTTAAGAAGAAACGAGGCATACGTGAATTTCACATACCAGTGTCTACCAGAAAGTGCACATTAGCTCCTGACTCATTCAAAAAAAAGTTATTAGTTAATGGAGAACCCTCCACCTCCTGTGATGACTCCGGTAGCACTTTTCTTAGCAGTGGCCCCAAATCTGAATTGATAGTAGCACAACTGAAAGCGATGTGACATCAGTGACCGTTGAGGGCGTTGGTTGGTACTGGGTCATAGGGTGACATAGATAGGAGGTGAGTAGTTTTGTTGTTGCCTAACCTTATCACAAGGTTGGTATTGATGTATTATAGCATTCACCTCTACTTCATTCAGTGTCCTGTGCTTATCCCGTTTATCAGGAGTGGAGATATTGATTGAGTTTTTGACAGTGAGAAAGTAGCTATCCATGGGGGTGTTGACTCTGGTCATCAGGTCCTTTATGAGCAAGGTCTCGACATCGAGAAGAGGGATTCCCACTGGTTCCAGCAGGCATTGTGCCCAAAGGGCATAAAGTAGCTTCACTTTACAGGGAGAACCATCTGCTATAGGATGAAGGCGAGATATAATGATCCTTTCCCTGATGGCCATCGGCACCCTTTGATCCCCCAAACAGTTCTTGAGAAAGCTGCTGCTGGCTGCAAGCTGCTGGCAATGATGAGTTGCTCAAGGAGGAATGATTTGAGGGCATCATAATCTGTGGGGCATTCCTTTGCTTGCAAAGGTAGCCAGAGATTTCTGGGAAGGTATTATCTGGAATTGCAGCGAGGATGTAGTCAGCTTTGGTGGTTGAAGGGTCACACCAATGCATTGGTGTATCTAGGTGCGATGAAACTAGGCAAACGTGTCTCTGCAAGGGCGAAAGCCTCACTGTGGCAGCGTGAGCAGATGAGTTGGGGTCAGTAGTGGTCATCCATGGAGGATGCGGGAGGTAAATTGGTGAACTGGTAGGTGGGCTGTGTGTTCAAGGGATTCCTTAGGTCACCAATGTGATGGCAGGGGTGGAAGAGCTGAAAGAAAAGTTAATGGCAGCTACAAAACAACTAACTTTATTTACAGACAACACAGGTATTTATAGGCCCCCAAGGGGTCACATAAGCATGAAAATTGCATGTTTACAAAAAACAGTGTTTGCTGGTAAAGTTAACATTGATAACAAATATAGATAAACTAACAATGGAATATTAAAATAGTGTAGATTAGCTTGTTACATTCAATCACTTGCTATGTGAAGTCCAAGAATGGTTGTAGTATCGAAGAAACCGTTGATAGGGCATCCTTCTTCATTTGTATGTGCGTTGCTTGCTGCATGTGTATAAAATTTCTATCCACTTTCAAACATATTTTGTAATCCATTCATAGGCCATCTCATATCAATCCTTATGCTGTGTTTGACTTTCTCGATCAAAGTTTCACCATTAGGTATGTAATGGTGTACCTCTAATCCTAAGAGGCAAAATTTTTGGCATCGTACATACAGACAAAAGTGGAATAATTTTGCTCCTCTTTTGAACTTTTCCTTTAATCAGAAACACCTTACAAACCTAAGACAGTCCCTTTTCTAACAAACCTAATTTTCAATTTCAATTGTTTACGGCAGCTTCTTTTTTTCAAGTTTTAATTAATTCACTATCTGTTTTATATCAAGTTACTTTCTGGTAATCTTGTTTGTGGTTGGTGTCTTCGATATTTCACTTTCTCTTAGTTTTCAATATACAAAACTCTCTCTCTCTCTCTCTCTCTCTCTCTCTCTCTCTCTCTCTCTCTCTCTCTCTCTCTCTCTCTCTCTCTCTCTCATTGTTGTTAACTTTCGACAAATGATTCTAAACATTTACTTTGTAATCACTCTCAATCATTATCCTGTTTCAGTCCTTTTTTACATTTACTTGGAAACATCAGTAAACATTCTTAGGAAATAATTTCTTATGGTTCATGTCCAAACAATTATGAAAACTCTTGTGATTGAGCGAATTACATCCTAATCATTATTGTACCAAGTCACTGACAGGGTCGGTACTAAAGACTTATACAGCAATTGCCAAAATAGATGAAAAAGGTCCTAAGATCTCAGTACCTAATGGTCATTACTCTCCATTTTTCGAAATGATATATGCCTAAATTCTCTGAACTTTGTAACAAAGTATACGAATATGGGAAAGGCAAGATTTTGTGTTCGTTGTTTTGTTCCTTTTATCTATTTTTACGTCTCGGTTTGCTCAGATAATAAAGAGGGAAAATCTTTTAACAATGAAAGAGATATCTTGCTTACGAAACAAGAAGTGAACTGAAGGTAAATGACAATATATATAGATGGAACTCACATGAAAATTATGATGTATTATTATATCAAATCATAAACTAATAATGAACCAACAAAAAAATATATGATGGGTGAACCTTTTGCTAAGATTTGCTTCTCTCTCTCTCTCTCTCTCTCTCTCTCTCTCTCTCTCTCTCTCTCTCTCTCTCTCTCTCTCTCTCTCTCTCTCTCTCTCTCTCAAGAGATGTTGACATAACGTCATACGAGAAGGAAAGATAAAAAGAAAAATGGTCAAGAGAACAAAATAACAATGTTAAAAGCTCACCTAAACCAGGTCGGTATTGTAGGTATTAGAGAAGGGTTACGATTTATGAAAAGCATTTTCATATGAGGATTTTATGTTTAATTAGAAATTAGATTTCTCTGACATCAGTAATAGGTACAGAATTTAACAACAAGTCATGATAAAGTACTACTTTGGAAACCTTGTTTATATCTTGTAAGTGTCACTTCCAAATTAAGAACAATCTTTAAATCAAATGTAGAATTGCTGTTCTCATATTTTCAGTTAGGGACAAGCTTTCAGAAACCATTTCAGTATCAGCTAATTCAAATGCTGCTTCTGTACCTTTGCAGTCGTTGACTGATTAGTGCCATCCATGTTAAGAGTCGTTGGCTTCCTATCAATCAATTCAGGTTCGGAATTTTGCACACAGTTTTGGGTTAAAGGGATTTTCGAGACCATAGAGGATGAGTTTGACGTTTAAGCTTTATTTTCGTAAAATATTCATTTCACTCCTGGCAGCTTTTCTGGCTGATCTCGAAAGCCTACTAAAAACTTTATTAAAAATTTGTGTAACGTCAAACGGGGATGCTTATGACCATTTAACTTACATCTTTTGTTCATTGGAACCAGGAAAGAAGAATAACATACATGAACCAGGTTTGATAGTAATCTAATCCGGACCAAGAACTCTTGTTTAAAGACAAACTATTTAAACCCACAATTTAATTCGATTATTAGCTTAAGTAAAATTAGTTACGATATGGCACAAATTTATATCAGTTCGTAGAGTGGTACTAACTGGATTTTCTTATTTGTTTATCTATTTATCTGTACAAACAATTGGAAAAGAATTTTTCTGCCTTTATTTTCTACGTTGAAAGGATGTTTATGGGTTACTAACAGACAAATTCCAATGCAAGTTTGCTTACTGCTATTTTTCAATATGTTGGGCTTCTTAAATCTGAAACCTCACTATGCTAGATTCGTACTCTTTTAGTTCACTTCTCCGTCCCTACTGTTTTTAGCGTTGTTAACAGTTTTGTATTTCCTGCATTGCTTAGTTGCCACAAGCACAGTAGATGCAGGGTGTACAGTTACTTCCGGTTGGTATCTTTAAGCCATTTGGTTTAAAATGGTCCATGTCATCATTTGGTCATACCAAACGTTCTTGATCGTCTGGAGTAATATGGTCACTACAAGTAAATGCCATTTACATGTGTACCGTACGTGTATCACACACGCTCGTACACTGTAACAGTATTTCTGTTCTTATTTTTTTTTTTAGCGCTCTCGCCTCGCACTCAGAACCTGTTTAATCCTGCATGTTCTTGCATTATTCTGTTTGAATTTTGGTGTGGTTCTTCCTTGCAACAAGTTGCATATAAACTCAACTTCCATCGAAATAAAGTCAGTTGCATTCATCCCGCTTCTCAGTTATTACCTAACTGGGGCATCCGCACATTTGGTGACCACATGAGTGTCCACCTCCCTCCCTCCTTCCCCCGCACTGCTGTATCTTACTGTTTGATGATGCCGCCCTCAATCACTGGCTTTACTATCAACGCCACGCTCCTTAAACTACCGTTCTTCGCCAGCGGAGAAGCGTTTGCCTAGTTCCAATGTGCTAAAGTCCAGTTTCGCATCAAGGGTGTGACTGAGTTAAGCACAAAAGCAGGTTACATTCTCGCAGCGATCCCCGAGGGGACTTTCCTGGAAATCTACAATTGGCTGTGCGAGCAAGGGGACACACAAATATGACACCTCAAATCTTACCTCCTGGAGCAGTACTCACCATCCACATCCACCTGCATAGCAAAACTTTTTCTGCTCCCTCAACAACCATTAGGGAACCAAAAGACTTCGCTCGCCCTCAGTCAAATTACCAGTATCGCTTGTCTCCATCCTGCCGCAGACGGCTCTCCTCATGAAGTGAGTCTACTTCGTGCCCTTTGGGTATGGCACTGCCATCCCCGATGTCAAAATTTTGCCCATGAAGAACCTGATGACCAAAGTCGACGCCCTTATGAACAGACACTTCACCACCTTCAAATACTCCATTAACGTGTCTACTCCTGATGAAGTGGACAACCATTCAACATCGACCGAAGCTGACATGAATGCGGTAGGACCATGTGACATACCTTAGCGATGACAAAACCACCCACCACTCATCACTCGCTCATGCCCCAATCAACAACCTCTACAGCCACTTCCTGATTTCTATCAGCCACAGTTATCCTTCTACCACTCCAGATTCGGGGCTGCTGAGAAGAAATGTGTGAATGGTTGTCAGTGGCCAAAAAACTTGTAAGTATCACATCGCTTGCGGTGGTGGCCTCTCCTGTCATTAATCTTTTCTTTTTACATGACGAAGGTATGAGCATGCGTTTTTTGGTAGACACAGGGTCTTGCAGTTCTCTTCTGCCAAGGCCACTCTCCAGGACACAATGTCTAAGTCCGCTGACATTCTACCTGGTAGCTGCTAATGGATCTGCGATACCCACACATGGCTATGAAACCCTCGCATTATCGTTTGGGAGTGCCAAATATAATTAGAAGTTTCTCATAGCTGATGTCACATTGCCATTCCTCAGTGCAGACTTCCTCTCATATTTCCAACTACTGGTTAATGTCACTCACCGTCAGTTAGACAACTCAGATTTGCACTTCTCGACACCTCTCCAACCAGCCCCCTCCATCCTCACTCTCCACATCAGCACATCCAAGTAATGCCTACACCAACCTCCTTGCGTCCTGCCCAGAAGTTTTCCGTCCAAGCATGTAGGACACCCTGCTCATCCCTCTATTGGGAGAACGTCCCTCACAACGACTCCAACGACACCCTCCTCTGTGAAGTCAGTACTGGTAAACCTAGACCATGGATACCTTCTCCCATGCACCGAAAGATGTTTTATACCATTCACAGCCTTTCACATCCCTCGTGCCGTTCCACTGCACAGCTACTGAAAACAAAGTTTATTTGGCATGGCATTACTAAGGATGCTAAGGATTGGGTCCGCACTTGCACTTCATACCAAACCTCAAAAGTACATCGACACACGGATTCAAGAGTGGGTACCTTTCCTCAACCTCAGCGTCATTTTGCCCATATTCACATCGATGTTGTAGGTCCCATACACACATCACAAGGACATTATTATTTGTTTACCATAATTGACTGCTTCACTCGTTAGCCTGAAGCCATTCCCATGGAAACTGCAACATCCACCCCATGTACTACCTTACTCTCAGGATGGATAGTGATATTTGGTATCCATGAGCGTATTACTTCTGATAAGGGTAGCACTTTCACCTCTCAGTTGTGGACATCATTAGCAAAATTCCTGGGAATCACCCTACATCAGACAACCGCGTACAACCTTGCTTCTAACGGAATGGTTGAACGATTTCTCCGTACCCTCAAAGTCGCTTTGATGTCCCGCTGCAAGGACTCCAACTGGTTTACTCAGCTTCCCTGGGTCCTTTTGAGACCAAGCACCACTCCTAAGGACACCATGGATATCTCAGCAGCAGAAATGGTGTTTGGCGACCCGCTGGTCGCCTTTGCCGAATTTTATCCATCAACAACCTCCTCCGACAATCTGCAGTGCCTACGTCATGTTGTGGGAAAACTTACTCCATGCCGCCAGACTTACAAGCCCCTAACAAAGCAACACATATAGACAGATTTGCACAAGATATCACAAATTTTCTTGCGAAATGACACCAGCATGCTACCTTTAATACCCCCTTACATGGGCCCCTTCCTCATGATCCGTCAAGCAATGAAATCATTCTTACTAGACGTTTGTGGCAAAGAAGACCGGGTCTCCATTGACCACCTTAAACTTATCTATCTCCTGCAAGATGACCAGACCATACTTCTCTTTTCCAGAGCAGCGACCCCTCTTTCACATGTATGTCTTTTTTAGTGGGGAGTCATGTACCCCGTGTCTATCACACACGCTTTTTTTTATATAAACATAATTGCTCTCCCCTCGCGCTGATAACCTGTCAAAGTCTGTATGTTCCCGCATCATTCAGATTGAATTTTAGTGCCGTTCTTTCTTGAAATGGTCTGTATATAAACTCCTGCTCCATCAAAATAAAGTCAGTTGCATTCATCCCGCTTCTCATTTATTACCTAAGTGGTGCATCCACACATTAACTAGTGTGCATCCGCACACGTCACTGCAAAGAGCACTAGAATCTCTTATTCTGATTGGTAAACTAATGTTACATAAAAAAATACATAAGAATACTATTCAGACCATGAAAAACAGTAGAGGGACTGGGAAGTGCAAACATCACATACGTCACTTGAGCCACCTGCAAGTATATGCAGAAGTTTTTAGTACATAATATTATTATGTTAACATTGATCCCCTCTTATGACACAACCTCAAATCCCGTTGTTATCGATTGAAAGTTTCTTACATCAACAACACGATGATTATTGTATAGTGTTCTGACAAACTGCACATCTGCGGTTTAAAGTCTTGAATGTCATTCATGAGGGCCATAGACATGTAGCACTCCACTGCACT
>NC_090725.1:126398167-126410667 GCF_036898095.1 Palaemon carinicauda | reverse complement strand
AGACTGTATATTTATGGTGTTTCCTTGTTAATATCTTTAATTTTATTTGTAAAAATGCTTCATTAAAATAACTTATTAAGTGGTGTGTGCATAGACAGGTAAATTCGTAAGAAGCTGGAAAAGGTGTGATCATTTACAGAAATGTTACGTCTCCCAATTATATTGAGGACCCTTTTTTACAATATTCTATGTCTTCGTATTCTTTTTTTTATCTTTTTTTCTTTTTTGTTTCTTTTTTTTTTTTAATCCTGTTTAACATCGCGAATCTCTTTTCACAATTTTTGGCATCATTCTCCTCCTCCTACAATTTTCTCCCTCGTTCAGCTGAAATTTCCCTTGTGAGGAAATATGTTATAAAGACCTTAATCCCTTCTTCGGCTCCTCTAGGATACTCAAGGTGCGGACCTCCAAGGAACCTGAAGAAGGTGGTCACCATCATTTTCCTTTTCCTTTGTGACTATTGAGGCAATGACAGAACCCTAAGGAGATTCCGTTAGTTAAGGATGACCTCCATTGCAAGTGAGTAGAAAAGGTGTGCTGGAAGGCACAGCTATTTCTTTCAAATTTGTATACCATTTTTCTATTTTAGCCAATTTCTTTTCTTAAAAATCTGAATGGAATCTATGCTATTATTATTATTATTATTATTATTATTATTATTATTATTATTATTAATATTTTTATTTTTATTATTATTATTATTATTATTATTATTATCATTATCATTATTGTTATTATCATTATTATTATTTTGATTGTTGTTGTTATTATTATTATTATTATTATTATTATTATTATTATTATTATTTGAAAACTTACTGTCATGATTTTGAATAACTTCCAATCTATATATATTTGCTATCATGATGAGTACTTAATTTTGCACACACGTACCCAAGACACAAATATCGTACTTTAGTTAAAAAGACAGGCAAAGATTTTGATGCATATAGCAGTTCCTTTTTTTCAATATCCTTGGATACGAAACTGTAACTTCTCAGAAACAATGAGCAGCCCAGTTTTTTCTCTTGAAATCAAAGTCTACTGAGACCATTACATCAGTAACAAGCTGATGGAAGTAAGTCATGAAAGCTTAAGGAAGATCTTCAAATATTTTTGTTGAAAAAATTGAAACAAGATTTTTCAGAATATTGTTGACCCAGCTCTTCCTTCCATATTAAAATCACTTTGGTATGTTTACCCCTGCCCATTTGCAATCTATTCCAAGAGTCAGCGATATAATTTCTAACTTTTTTTTTATTCTTTCACTGCTAATAATTTGAATGTGATAGGAATATGGTTATTTCTTTGCTTGAAAACAGTAAAATTTCTAGCATTATATCCCTGTTTTGTCTACCACAGAAAACTTTTTCGGGATTTACCATTTAAGTTCTAGCTCATTTAGGATATACTCCCTTCTTTTATCTTAGTGGATGCATAATTCCAACTCTCAAAATCCAGGATAAAATCATAACTAACATACATGAAGGTAATGAAATAATCTCTTCTATCTCGATTGATGAATTTTTTACCAACAGATTATCCTAACTTAAGAACGTCTTTGTTTCGAAATTAGTCTGAAAGCGAATGATAAATGATTTTTCAAATAACTGGATTTCTAATGATGAGTCATGATTCTTTTCACTATCTACATTATTATTCATGTTCTCGTTTTTCCAGATACGTATTCCTCTATCCTTCTTTCACTCCTTCATAAGTAAGTTATCCAACCAGCTAGAGCTAGTGTTTTGCTTAATATCTTTGGGAAATCCTCTTCCTTTATTCTCAAATTAGACGATAATCGTTAACATGTATTTTTGGCAAGTTTTTTCCTCCTTCGATGTTATTTATTTGCATGTGTATCACATTGTCTTACTTGTATTTCCGTACCTCTGATATTATTTTCAAGTTACTATTGTTGAAATATTTTTTTTATTTTAAGAGAGAGAGAGAGAGAGAGAGAGAGAGAGAGAGAGAGAGAGAGAGAGAGAGAGAGAGAGAGAGAGCTGATTACACTCTTTCGAACAGATTGGACGCCCATTGTTATAAGGATTTGGGACAAACAGAGCAGGGAGGGGAGCACACCTGACGTTGTTCTGTAGCTTCTGCCAAATCAGTCATTATTATTTTAACAACTCAACTTTCGCCAGTTAATGGAAATTCAACTGCTTCTCCTCCCGCCCCCTTCCATTAATAGAAGCTTCTGGAATCCATCCAATATTTTGGAAGAGAAAAAAAAAGCCAAGATTCAGCACGCTTTAAGCCCGTGAACTTTTCTACCGATGTACACTGCTCTAACATTGCAGCCACAATAAATAACACTTAGTTTTGCTAGCTACTTGAAAATGGCCCATTCTGCAATGTCTAATTCATCCTGATGCCTGACAAATTGCTCTGGAGCGGTTTCCACGCATTTCCCAGCCCACAATATCATAGTAAGCAAATATCTTGTCCCTCAGTGATGTGTGGACCTTTATTAAAATTCTAGTCAATTATGGAGCTAAACCACAAAGTAACAGATATTTAGCCTTATAATCATATTTCTTAACATAATGTATTTCTTAACATAACTCAAGAAAGCACCATGTGTAACATTTTGAAATGTATCTATGGCTTAGAAAAAAATAAAGAATCTTAACAACAAGACATGACGTCATGATTTTCAACAAAAATATATAATGCTAAATTCAAGAGATAGAGTTCAGGCAAAGAGAGTAGCATCATTTTCACATCCAACGAACGTGTTTCTTAGGCCAAACCTCATTTCATGTGTATATAAAAAGAAAAGTAATGGGCCAAGAACACTACCCTGAGTAACACCAGATATCACATTCCTACACTCCCTATGGTACCCATCAACAATAACTCTGCAATTCACTACTTAAGAATTCAATAATTGTGCTATGAAAAGACTCACCTACTCCTAACTTTTTGAGTTTGATGACAAGGGCCTCTTGATTAATACAACCAAAGGCACTACTAAAATCAAGGCCAATCTGCATACAAACTTCCTTACCACAATTTCTGTAACTTTCTACTAAACAAAATGCTTTTACAATTTTTATTTACATGTATTTTACTTGTAAGTAGCCCCTGTATTTTAATGACCAACAAAAAAGGTTCATTTTATCAGCTTTTTATCAGCTTATTTTGGTGCATCTAGTGAGGTGGCCAATGAATTCCTACAGTTTGTGTACATATCAAAAGGAAACACAAATACAATTTAAAGAATTATTGCCAATTTTTTTCTTTCAAGTTTTGACGGATATTATAATATAAAAATTATTGTAGGAATTATTGATCAGCTGATTGTAAAATGACAAAAATTTTAAACTTTTGGTCATGGACATACTTGCAAAATCTGTGAATAAAATATAGGTCCCTTAAATGATCCCAGCTCCAACAGCTCTGATAAAAGTTGCATTCACAGGATCTCATCTCAATACAAACACAGCTAATATCAAGAGGTTTTTCTGCATCATCTGAATACTAATATATAATCAGAACTATAAACTTGGCTTATCATCAAATCAATGGGACATATGAAGCTGTTTTGTACCTGACTGGATGGTGTTCTAGTTTGGCTACTAGTTCATGCCCTCTTCTGATAAAGTACATGGTCCAATTGCACTGTTGGTTTCAAAGTTCCATCCTCCTACTTGTCATTGTGCAACCAATGCATATAATATAGACTTGTCAAATCATTCATTTCCTGATTTCCACTGGGATGGAGTTGTTTCTCATGACAAATTGTAGCTTCACCTCGCTAGCATTCCTCGTGCTACCTCCACCCAGATTGTCTTTCTACTTATGAAGTTGCTGTTATGTATGGACTTGGTGTTATGCAATTGCCACTAAATGAAGATGGCCATATTTCGCCCAACATACTGAGACGTTCATCTAATTTCCAGGTAATAGGTTTGCCAGGGCACAAGCCACCCGTTGAGATACTACCGCTAGAGTTATGGGGTCTTTTGACTGGCCAGATGGTACTACATTGGATCCTTCTCTCTGATTACGGTTCATTTTCCCTTTGCCTACACACATCCACTCTGAATGGTCTGGCCTATTTTTTACATAATCTCCTCTGTCCTCATACACCTGTCAACATTGATTACCAAACAATTCTTCTTCTCTTAAGGGGTTACTGCGCTATTTCTTCAGTGGCCACTTTCCTCTTAGTAAGGGTAAAAGAGACTCTTTGGTTATGGTAAGCAGCTCTACTAGGAGAAGGACACTCCAAAATCAAACCAATGTTCTCTAGTCTTGGATAGTGCCATAGCCTCTGTACCATGGTCTCCCACTGTCTTGGGTTAGAGTTCTCTTGCTGGAGGGTACAATCGAGCACACTATTCAATCTTATTTCTCTTACTCTTGTTTTGTTAAAGTTTTTATAGTTTATATGTGAGATGTTTATTTTAATGTCGTTACTCTTCTTAAAATATTCTATTTTCCTTTTTTCCTTTCCTCACTGGGCTATTTACCCTGTTGGAGCCTCTGGGCTTATTGCATCCTGCTTTTCCAACTAGGGTTGTACCTTAGCTAGTAATAATAATAATAATTATAATATTCGTTTTCCTCAAGGTCAATGCTCTGGAAAAAAGTTTTACCTCAAAAGGCTTATAAGCATTCTCTGAGGACTAGTAATATTGCTAAGTATTATGACCTTAAAAAGTTTATATTAAGTATATGAAAATGTTAGACAGTCATGTGCTCAATTGTTTTCTTCTGGCTCTTGCTATATATGTTTATATATATATATATATATATATATATATATATATATATATATATATACATACATATATATATATGTATATATATATATATATATATATATATATATATATATATATATATATATATATATATATATATGTATATATATAGATATATATGTGTGTATATATATATATATATATATATATATATATATATATGTGTGTGTGTATATATATATATATATATATATATATATATATATATATATATATGTATATATATACATATATATATATATATATATATATATATATATATATATATACTGTATATACTGTCACATATGTAACAGAAGGGGTTAGCCATTTCATAATTAAAAAGCAAGTCACAAGCTACCTCAGGCTTGGGAAAGAGTTGCACCATGTATTTTGAATGCAAACTGTTGCCATTCTTTTACTTCCCAGATTAAGGCATGAGGGAGGTTCGAAAAGCACTGTGTGATTTGAGGTGGGGCAACCTAGATCTGGGCGACCTACATCACAGATATCACGTAGTAATAGGGTACTACCTTTCTCCTGGAGGAAACACCTGATCACCATAGAGACGAGTGCCTTAAAAACTCACCCTCGGAAATAGGGTGAGGGGAGTTGGGCGCAAACCATGGTCGCATGCCCTCGTCGCCGCTGGGCGCCCATTACCCCCAAACGACACTCCACTGGGTTGTGATCTTAGTATTAACTTTTGCCTAAGACTTATAATGTGAGATAAGTAACATATGTTCCCCTCCCTCTTGCTTGACTTTGTTAGAAATTAAAATTGTTAATAAGTCAGATTTGAGACTGGAGACTTGCTCTGTGTCCTTTCTCTCCGACTGTGTCTGTTAACTATAAAGTTTATCCATTGCTTTCCACAACTTGTGGGTACTTAGAATATCCAAGTAATTTGAAAGTCAACGAGGGACTTAGAGCACAATTGATTTAGTAATTGGAGATGTTCATTCATTCACTTTGAAGAAAATTTATGCTCATGTGATGTCAGTTACCTTAGACAATAATCTGATTTACGATGTAAAAGTTGTTTATCTCCCCACACCCTCTCATCAATATTTATTGATTTTTCCACTGCTACAGTATATATGTATATATATATATATATATATATATATATATATATATATATATATATATATATAAACATATATATACATATATATATATATATATATATATGTATGTATATAGATTATATATATACAAACACAGATATGTAAATGCATACACACACACACATATGTATATATATATATATATATATATATATATATATATATATATATATATATATATATATATATATATATGCAGTATATATATATATATACTGTGTATATATATATATATATATATATATATATATGTATGTATATGTATATATATACTGAAGTGTGTGTGCATAAAACCTACCCCAAGGATATACAGTAGAAGTATATTGTGAAAAAGGAATATTAGAAAGGAGATGGAATCAGTTGGGGTGATATACTTGAATTCGACATGTACAGCAAAGTCGTAATACATTCTAGTCACTCTTGTTATCCCAGTTAATTGGGCTCTGGGTCATTTTGCATTCTTTATTTATGATACAGATTTCTTGGAGCCTAGGATGAATTTGCATTATAGTTTTATTATAATTATGTAAGATTTTATTTTTCTAAGAGTGAACAATTTATACTCCAATTCCTCAAAATAAATTCTTGCAATTTGTATATTGTAGTCGCTGGTGTGATACAAAAATTGAGTACTGGGTACGCACAAGATGGCTTCATTTAGTGAATCTGGAATAGCGACACTGGCAAAGACGCAGCCATCCACCAACTGCATCATTCACTGTTCTAATGATGAGTCTGATGCCGTGGTTTCGCCACAAAATCTAAATTCTTGGAAAACCCTGTTGAGAGCTGCAGAGATCAGAGAACAAACAGAAATTTTGGATGTAGCTAAGAGCCTAAGAGAAGGACAGATACCATGTATACATTATCATTGTAAATGCTGTACTATCCTTACGATGAAAAAACTACTCAACTCTATCCTTTCAAAAGGCACAATTTGTGAACCTGAGCAATCGAGCTCAAGCAATTCATCCAGAAAGGCACCAGCATCATCAAGAGTGTATGAACAAATATGTATATTCTACAAGTCAAGCAAATACCTGAAAGGACAGAACACCAGGGAAGCTCTCACAAAATGTGTTGAACTTCGTGCGGATGCCAGCATCCATGATGCAGCAAGCAGAAAATTTGACTACAGAATCCTTGCATTGCTAAGCATATAACTTGTGGCAGCAGATGGCCATTATCATGTATCATGCTACAAGCAGTACACAAAACTTGAATCCTCTGCCTGGTCTGATGTCGCAGAAATACATGAGGATGATGAGCAGGCAGTGTACGAAGCAGCAGAAAGAACAGCTTATGATAAACTTTTCTGTTATATCAGGAATGAACTCCTGCCGAGACCTAAGATTGTTCCTTTGACGGATCTTGCCTGCCGACTTGAGGGGTCCATGCTGTCTTGTGGTATCCCCAATATTAAACCCTCAACTAAGAAACATGTTCGTCGCAAACTCGAATGAAATTTGGGAGAATTGCTGCAAATTATCTCTGATGAGAATGGGAAGCTTCTTGTCTACCCACATACGCTGTCAATGGATGACATTGTCAAGCATGCTTACAAATTACAAAAAGACCTGGAGAATGTATGGGCAAACATGTCAAGCTATATCCTAAAAACGGCAGCAATGCAGCTACGGAATGACATTATGAAGCAAGATGTCAGTGATATGTGGCCATCTGATACACAGAAAAACGTCATTCCTGAATCTATGACTCTATTTCTTTTCACAATGCTTACTGGAGGGAATGAACCCACCCACCCCTCTGAGAGGGTCCAGCGCCTTGTTGCATCATTTGGTAGTGACCTGGTGTTTGCAGTTATCATTGGCAAGATAAAACCACCCAAGCACGTTCTTCTTCCATTTGCTATTAAGTCTTTCACAGGAAACACAGAAATTATTCAAATTCTAAATCGTCTTTGTCACAGTGTAGCTTATACCCAGGTCCAAGAAATCAATACTTCACTTTTTGTTCAGGAATTTGAAAATACCAAAAACGACTCTGTACTTCCAACAGATCTCAACCCATGTGTGTTTACAACGTTCGCATGGGACAATATTGACCATCTCGAAGAAACTCTGAGTTGATCAGGAACTTCTCATAGAGTTAATGGCATTACTGTCCAGTCCAAGCTTCCAGGTCCAATGCCACAGAAAGTACTACCAGTAATGGCCAGGTCGAAAAAAAGAAGCATTAATCCACCCCCATTGCTCATACCAGCATACAATGTTGGACAGCGTGCTTTGCCACCAAAAACTCAAACGTTGGAGACAAACACCAAGAAAAAAGTCCACGATGCTAAAAATAGAAACCACATCTGGTTCCTGACCAGAATGTCAGACCCCGACAACCAGATCATTAGTGGCTGGACTTGATTCAACTTCAAGATCCACAATAATATCACAGTGACTCCGGACATTTTGACCTACCTGCCCACAATCAATGCTCCAGCAACAGCGATGTCCACTGTGAATTAAGTTGTGGAACAGACACTAAGAATCATGTAATCATTACAGCTAAATGTTCACTCAGCTGGGACAATCATGGGTCGTATCACCAGAGCTCTTCGAAAAGGTGCAAGAGGTTGTCTGTCGTATCTGCCTGCCATCCATCAGCACCACAAAAGTGAACCAGCTTCAATATCAGCTATTCTGTGCCAGATGTGAATATATCGAATTCAGTCAATTGCCTCCTTATGAAGACTCCCTCCTTATGCATGTCAAACGTGCCAGCTTCTAAGCAGCCATTTAGAGGAATCGGACCTGTTGTTCCAGCCAAGAGAACAATGGAAGGACAACTGACGAAGATGGTAAACTGTCGATTGAATCTATGCAGGACTCATCTGCACCTGTCTTGGAGATGATTTTCTGCAAGTGTGTGCGCTCGTGCAAATTGCCAAATTGTACATGTCTCAGCAAACTTGTTAGAATCAGGCTGCGGAACACAAGAAGAACACCCAATGGAGCTGACGGACTCTAACGAAAGTGATGAGGAATAACTTTTTTCCGTTATAGATGTAACCATATGCTAATGATGTAGTTATTTTCCTATTTCTTACAATTATGCGCACAACACAGTTGCTAAGAATCAATCAAAATATACCCCAAACTATCAATTATGTGTCAATTCTGTCAGCATTGCTCAGCCTGCAATCCACAAATATAATATGTTCTGGCCTGACGGTAACTATTGAAGTAGTTTTGTGCCCGACTTTGTTATGATTTTTGTATGAGATGTTGAATATTTGCTATTCCACAGAAGTCATCTATTGTATACAATGTGTACGTTTTATTTAAATGCTCAAACTTTGTTTGAATTTGAGTGAATGTCTGTCAAAAACTATTGTTGCAACAACATTACATATTTTTCGTGAAATATCGATTGTCATATTCGTTTGTCAATTGTAGTAGAAATGTTCAAAAACAGATATCTGCATCTTACAAAATTAAAATGAGCTTTGAATTATCTTTCATATGGTTGGTTATTCTGCTATTTTTAATAAAAATTAGCCAAGTTATTATTACCTGAAAATTAAAGAAAATCATAACGAAAGTGAGGCGAAAATTTTACAAGTCTAGGGTACCCTCACAAAAATGGTGATAACCACTATTAAGCTGCCAGTATGCCAGAGTTATCATATCAAAACATAAACTAGAGTCATATAGCAAGTCAAAAATGCCGAAGAGAATTATTCACCCCGAGTGGTACCAATATGTGAAATTTGGGGTCTCGGCTCAAGGAGGATATGGATTCGTGACAGAACTCAAAGCTGTCATAAATAGATAAGTGCTACAAACTTGCCATTCGAATATCATGGTAGATATAGGTTGATTTTGTTTTCAATTAACAAAAACTGAATTTGGCCAAATTAATTCCTATCTCAATGGTGTAAGTTAATGTCAATTTTGTTTCGACTGAGGAATAGTTTCAAATTGCAGCGCTTATCATAGAAAAAAATATCTTTAGGTCTTTATTCTCGAGGCATAATAAACTTCCTGTTAGAAAACTATTTGGGGCTTAACATTTCAACGTATAAAATCTGTGTTAGTGACGAAACCTCCAAAAATAACCTTGTGTTAAAAGCTTCCCAATCAACAACCTTTATAGAGATGATTAATTCTAATCTTAAGTACAAAACCTGAATTTCGCAGGGATATGTTCTTATCTAGTGATTTTGTATAATGTCAATTTTGTTTCAACTTTGAGGCATAGGTTCGAATCCTAGGCTGGGAGAATTAATTATCATATAAACAAATTCCCCTTTGGTCTTTACTTCTTGGACAGAGTAAGTTTTATATTATAGACTAAGTGAAGTATAAAAGTCTTTTGTGTCACTTGTGTCACTGATAGAAATAACACACCCACACACACACAAAGATACACACACACTCACATATATACACAGACATACATATAAATATATATATATATATATATATATATATATATATATATATATATTTATTTATTTATTTATTTATATATAATAATAATAATAATAATAATAATAATAATAATAATAATAATAATAATAATAATAATCTTTCTATACCCTTTTTCTAACTGAAAACTCAATGCCCAAAAATCTTCCATATCCTTTACACAGAATGTTCATCACCAGCCCAAAGAACCTCACTATAAACATTACACATTTAAGCCCTGTCTTTCTCTCACTCATGAGCTTCCATATTATCTAGGTCTTTTTCTACCAATGCTTATTTCGAATCATCTATCCATTTCTTTCAATATATTCTTCTTTTCACAAATATAATGCTGCCCTTCATTCTTTCTGCAAAAACAAACCACTTCAAAATACCCCTATCCATTTTTTCACTACTTCTACATATCTCTAAATTTCTCGCCTTATTCACTCATCATACTAACATATACTATATAAACAGTTTATCTCAACAGTTTCAAGTTTTTTTCTCTCATTCACATTTGACATCTATACTTCACTTCCCTAAAAGCAAGTTGATTTAATACCATAAATTCCCAACTATGGCTCCAAATAAAACTTAAGTCACCCATCTTTCGTAAATATTCTGCTACATATCTTGCTTCTCCTTACCTCTTATCTTATCTTGCCTTTATTCATTATATGTGCTCTAAAATACTTTTACAAAGAAACTTTTCAGTTTTTCTTCCATCTCTACTCACTTTCATTATTCCATTTTCATTTTCATTGACTCCCATTACCTTGCATTAATTCTAAACTCTTTTGTCTAGTAGAGACCTCCAAGCTCTCTTACCAGCTTTTGTAATCAGCATTCTATCATTTGCAAACACTTCATTAATCAATTGATTCATACAAAGTCATATGAACCTTTTGTTGGTCATTAAAATACAGGGGCTACTTATAAGTAAAATACATGTAAATAAAAATTGTAAAAGCATTTTGTTTAGTAGAAAGTTACAGAAATTGTGGTAAGGAAGTTTGTATGCAGATTGGCCTTAATTTTAGTAGTGCCTTTGGACGTATTAATCATGAGGCCCTTGTCATCAAACTCAAAAAGTTAGGAGTAGGTGGGTCTTTTCATAGCACAATTACTGAATTCTTAAGTAGTGAATTGCAGAGTTATTGTTGATGGGCACCATAGGGAGTGTAGGAATGTGATATCTGGTGTTACTCAGGGTAGTGTTCTTGGCCCATTACTTTTCTTTCTATGTACACAAGATATGAGGTTTGGCCTAGGAAACATGTTCGTTGGATGTGAAAATGATGCTACTCTCTTTGCCTGAACTCTATCTCTCGAATTTAGCATTATATATTTTTGTTGAAAATCATGACGTCATGTCTTGTTGTTAGGATTCTTTATTTTTTTCTAATCCATAGATACATTTCAAAATGTTACACATGGTGCTTTCTTGAGTTATGTTAAGAAATATATTATGTTAAGAAATATGATTATAAGGCTAAATATCTGTTGCTTTGTGGTTTAGCTCCGTAATTGACTAGAATTTCAATAAAGGTCCACACATCACTGAGGGACAAGATATTTGCTTACTATGATATTGTGGGCTGGGAAATGCGTGGAAACCTCTCCAGAGCAATTTGTCAGGCATCAGGATGAATTAGACATTGTAGAATGGGCCATTTTCAAGTAGCTAGCAAAACTAAGTGTTATTCATTGAGGCATATCCATTATCTCAAATTAAATTTTTACAACAGTCAGACGATTAACTGCATAAATTTTTTAAAACGCACTTCACTTCCATCATAAAAACCTTTAATGCCCTCAGCAAAATATCATCTATATACCAACAATTATAAGTACCTTCATGATGCCCTTCTAATGATTACAACTAAACTGTTATAGGTCCATTCATAACACACAACTTCTCCCTTTACTCTTATGCGTCCCACATAACTCATCCATAGCAAACCTTTGATACACATATCTACTTACTTGCCTAAGCCCCGGTGTTCTTCCTCTATTAGTTTCTTTATCACCTGTCATACTTTTTCAATCAAAAACCTACTAAACATCACCTTCCCTAGAATTATTAGTAATACTATCCCCCCTTTAAATCTTGATGTCGCCTTTATACACATACATACATACATACATAAATATATACATACATATATATATATATATATATATAT
>NC_090725.1:126380667-126395667 GCF_036898095.1 Palaemon carinicauda | reverse complement strand
AAATATTTTTTGAGTATTGACAATGTTTACATATTCGTCAATCACTATATACTACCATCTACCATCTCTTGGCAAAAATGTAAACAATCCTAACTTTTCCAAAACAATTGTTTTTGGTGATGTAAGCATTTTAATACTGTAAAGATAAAATTAATTCTTATCATTATTTTAATGAAACGCATAACAAAAGTATATGATATGATTATACTGAGCATATCATATTTGCTGAGACAATCCTTCCAAACGGTTATGTAAGTAGAAAAGTCATTTACAAATATGGAATATTCTAGGTATTGGACTAACTAGGCTAGCCTACCGACAACACAACCGGTAAATATCATTATTTTACTAAACATATAATAATGTAATGTAATTGAAATGAGTATACTACATTAGAAGATGGGATAAACATTATTACTGGATTATTGTAGATGTCGGATGGATTCCCTACAGAAGACGACACAGACGCATCAGGAATTATGTCTTGCTGCGTAGAACTTCATATAAATATGCCTAATGGTCGTTGTAAAAAATGTGTACACTTAGTTAATCTTAAATTATATATATACTGTACATTACAGACACAGTAATCTTGTTTATTGTAAATGTAGGGCTGCATTGGTTGATTGAAGTACACTGGTTGATTGAAAAACATTTATAAATGAAAACTTTCGATTCTTTAAAATATGAATATTACATTTAAGATCAATTTTTAGATACAAAAATGATTTTTCACAAGGCTTTCCAGAGCTTCATAACCAATCTTACAAGCTCTTCACTTTTTCATGAAAGCTTACAATTCCACTTTTTGCAGTCATACTCACGTCAGTTCTTTAGGAATATCATCTCACGTTCAAAGCAGACTAATTTGTGAAGCTCCCTCAGAAAATAGAAGTGCATCTACAATGACCGCATACCAGATTCCATTTTAAGCAGCACCTTTCCTTACGAAAGATTGCGGTCCTGATGCTCAAGCATTTTCTCTATAATGAAAAAGTTTCTGCACTTGTATCTATGTCGTTCTTCTTTCTCCAGTGCAGCAGGAGATTCCAGAGTTGTAAAGGGGTTGATGTAGACCTTTCAAAACTGGGCTCAATTGTGCAACACATCATTGGACATGAAGCTTCCTCGCTCCCTCAGAAGGTCAATATTTGAAAATTACATTGGTTCCTAATTCTAGTTATTCCTGAACCTCATCACTCTTCACAACCACTGGAAGTGTCATGGCTCTAGCATTCTCTCCTTGATGAAGCATCCTCTGTGCTTCATCCAGGTCGTCCGTGCCTTGCCACTTCTAAATACAATACTTTGGCATGTTACTCTATTTTTATGATGAATAGACAATGTCTTGTTGACATTAAAAAATCGAAGATAGAATCTCTCCTGACAGACTGTCCTGCAAATAGTTTTCAGAATAATAGGAAAAATTCATTTAAATTTTTCCATTTATTATCTAGTTTTGGCACGTGTTTCGAATCACTCTATAATTCTTCGTCGGGACTACATTGGTTGCTTGAATTACACTTTAATATAAAGGGTATGATAGTGAAAAATTTGTTACATAAATATTTGGATAGTCCAAAACTAAATAACAAAAATGGATAAATGAAAGCTTTAGATTCTTTAGAGTAACATGCCCAATTATTGCATTTAGAACTGGCAAGGATGTAAAACCTGGATAGGAACACAACATGTTTGGTTTGGAGGCTGCAAGTGGAGCAGCTTGAACTTTGGAAGGGACTGTTTTAGCTCCTTTTTGGTATTCTTCATGTCAGGTTAGGAGGGTGGTTTAGGACGAGACATCATGGCAGATGCTTTATTGAGTAGTTGAGTGAGGCAACCTGTGTAGTTGCAATCGGGGAGTTGGTTCCCCTCAGGATCGAGTTGGCCTCAATAGTGGATTCCTCTGTTTCCATGGCAGTGGAGCAGATGGAGGATGTGGGTGGGGCTGGTTTCCTGCATCTTGTGTTTGCATGAGTTAGTGGTTACTTATTTTGGATCAAATCGCTTTTCAGATGGGCCTGGAAATTCTAGGCAAAGATGACACGCTTAGCTTGCTGGTTTTAAATAGGTAGTAAGTATCATGAAGTTGGTTGCCTATATGGCATCTGCAGGGAATCACGTGCCTAGTGATTTCTAAGTTGAGCCGCTAATTCCAGGGCAATTACCTGTGAGTATGAAAAGTACTATTTGCACTTTTTGCAGGCTTTGCCGTCATCTCGGCAGTGGGAAGAGCAAGGTATCCTTTCAGGTAAGTAAATCATGCCACGGATGAAGTTTGGACCACGAAGGCCCGAAGCTAAGCTGAAAAGCTCAGCCAGCCAGCACGGCTGGGAGCTAAGCTGTGAATCTCAGCTATACTGAAAATTTCAGGCAACCAGGAAGGTTGGAAAACCTGAAATTCTCGGTGAGAGCTGGGGTGGTATTTTCCTTCTGAGCTGAGACTCGCTGTGCCAGCCATTTCCCATTTTCTTTACTCAATCTGTACAGATTTTTGCAATCATATAGTAATATCAAAGGGTTATTTCTGTAATTCTTCCTTTAACAAACGATGAAAAACGCTGCCATCGGTTCATGTTCACAGTAGTTTCAAGCAGTACCTGGTGAGTTGACTTAAACTTTTAAGCAATTGCCATAAAACACAATCAATTGCTGATAACGTATGAGTATTCGCTTGAGCTTAAGCATCTAGTCTAAACATGTGTTATTAACACAAGAATTTACTTCTTTTATTCATCGTAACTAAAGAAATTACTTTAAAATTCAAGAAAAAGCATTCGTTGGTAGTTTTATTGATCAGACTAAGAGAACTCTACCCCAAGACAATAGAATACCATGGTAAAGAGGATATGGTACTATCCAGGACTAGAGTAGTTAACCCCTTGAGTGAATAAGAATTTTTCATTTATCTCAGTGTTGCCAGGTTTGTATGGAAAGGGGAGAATACATAAAGAATAGGCCAGACTATTCGTCAAAGAAAAAATGAGCCGTTACCAAAGAGGGATTCAATGTAGTAGTATCTGGCCACTGAAAGGAACAAATAACTCTCTAGCGGTAGTATCTCAATGAATGGCTAGTGCTTTGGCCAACCTACTACCTAACTAATCAATATTGAACGGATGTTCCATATACCCTCTTACTTATCTATAAGCACACAGTTCTTCCCTCATGAGTCCATCTGACATCTTTCTCAATTGCTCAAACGAAATCTTACCATTAACTTTTAAAGTATACTGAGTGATGTTAATCCCCTATAATCCTAATGGTCGCTGCGCTCAGTTTTAGCTTTATACACCAAAACAATTATTCCTCTTTCTAATTTCCTCAGACCATTTCACTTCCCATTTACACCTAAAAACCCCTGTTCAGCCATTGAGTCACAATATCACTATCGAGTTGCAGCTTCTCACTTGTAATCACATCAACTCTTTATGCTCTTTAACTGTTTGTCCTTTAGATGTTCCTATTTACGTCCCATCAGTTCCAGAGTTGTAAAGGGGTTGATGTAGACCTTTCAAAACTAGGCTCAATTGTGCAACACATCATTGGACATGAAGCTTCCTCGCTCCCTCAGAAGGTCCATATTTGAAGATTACATTGGTTCCTAATTCTAGTTATTCCTGAACCTCATCACTCTTCACAACCACTGGAAGTGTCATGGCTCTAGCATTCTCTCCTTGATGAAGCATCCTCTGTGCTTCATCCAGGTCGTCCGTACCTTGCCACTTCTAAATACAATACTTTGGCATGTTACTCTATTTTTATGATGAATAGACAATGTCTTGTTGAAATTAAAAAATCGAAGATAGAATCTCTCCTGACAGACTGTCCTGCAAATAGTTTTCAGAATAATAGGAAAAATTCATTTAAATTTTTCCATTTATTATCTAGTTTTGGCACGTGTTTCGAATCACTCTATAATTCTTCGTCGGGACTACGTTGGTTGCTTGAATTACACTTTAATATAAAGGGTATGATAGTGAAAAATTTGTTACATAAATATTTGGATAGTCCAAAACTAAATAACAAAAATGGATAAATGAAAGCTTTAGATTCTTTAGAGTAACATGCCAAATTATTGCATTTAGAACTGGCAAGGATGTAAAACCTGGATAGGAACACAACATGTTTGGTTTGGAGGCTGCAAGTGGAGCAGCTTGAACTTTGGAAGGGACTGTTTTAGCTCCTTTTTGGTATTCTTTATGTCAGGTTAGGAGGATGGTTTAGGACCAGACATCATGGCAGATGCTTTATTGAGTAGTTGAGTGAGGCAACCTGTGTAGTTGCAATCGGGGAGTTGGTTCCCCTCAGGATCAAGTTGGCCTCAATAGTGGATTCCTCTGTTTCCATGGCAGTGGAGCAGATGGAGGATGTGGGTGGGGCTGGTTTCCTGCATCTTGTGTTTGCATGAGTTAGTGGTTACTTATTTTGGATCAAATCGCTTTTCAGATGGGCCTGGAAATTCTAGGCAAAGATGACACGCTTAGCTTGCTGGTTTTAAATAGGTAGTAAGTATCATGAAGTTGGTTGCCTATATGGCATCTGCAGGAAATCACGTGCCTAGTGATTTCTAAGTTGAGCCGCTAATTCCAGGGCAATTACCT
Organism: Palaemon carinicauda; assembly: GCF_036898095.1. Classification (NCBI taxonomy): domain Eukaryota; kingdom Metazoa; phylum Arthropoda; class Malacostraca; order Decapoda; family Palaemonidae; genus Palaemon; species Palaemon carinicauda. The sequence goes on along the minus strand of NC_090725.1, from coordinate 126,391,063 downwards.
GTGAGTATGAAAAGTACTATTTGCACTTTTGCAGGCTTTGCCGTCATCTCGGCAGTGGGAAGAGCAAGGTATCCTTCAGGTAAGTAAACCATGCCACGGATGAAGTTTGGACCACGAAGGCCCGAAGCTAAGCTGAAAAGCTCAGCCAGCCAGCACGGCTGGGAGCTAAGCTGTGAATCTCAGCTATACTGAAAATTTCAGGCAGCCAGGAAGGTTGGAAAACCTGAAATTCTCGGTGAGAGCTGGGGTGGTATTTTCCTTCTGAGCTGAGACTCGCTGTGCCAGCCATTTCCCATTTTCTTTACTCAATCTGTACAGATTTTTGCAATCATATAGTAATATCAAAGGGCAATTTCTGTAATTTTTCCTTTAACAAATGATGAAAAACGCTGCCATCGGTTCCTGTTCACAGTAGTTTCAAGCAGTACCTAGTGAGTTGACTTAAACTTTCAAGCAATTGCCATAAAACACAATCAATTGCTGATAACGTATGAGTATTCGCTTGAGCTTAAGCATCTAGTCTAAACATGTGTTATTAACACAAGAATTTACTTCTTTTATTCATCGTAACTAAAGAAATTACTTTAAAATTCAAGAAAAAGCATTCGTTGGTAGTTTTATTGATCAGACTAAGAGAACTCTACCCCAAGACAATAGAATACCATGGTACAGAGGATATGGTACTATCCAGGACTAGAGTAGTTAACCCCTTGAGTGAATAAGAATTTTTCATTTATCTCAGTGTTGCCAGGTTTGTATGGAAAGGGGAGAATACATAAAGAATAGGCCAGACTATTCGTCAAAGAAAAAATGAGCCGTTACCAAAGAGGGATTCAATGTAGTAGTATCTGGCCACTGAAAGGAACAAATAACTCTCTAGCGGTAGTATCTCAATGAATGGCTAGTGCTTTGGCCAACCTACTACCTAACTAATCAATATTGAACGGATGTTCCATATACCCTCTTACTTATCTATAAGCACACAGTTCTTCCCTCATGAGTCCATCTGACATCTTTCTCAATTGCTCAAACGAAATCTTACCATTAACTTTTAAAGTATACTGAGTGATGTTAATCCTCTATAATCCTAATGGTCGCTGCGCTCAGTTTTAGCTTTATACACCGAAACAATTATTCCTCTTTCTAATTTCCTCAGACCATTTCACTTCCCATTTACACCTTAAAACCCCTGTTCAGCCATTGAGTCACAATATCACTATCGAGCTGCAGCTTCTCACTTGTAATCACATCAACTCTTTATGCTCTTTAACTGTTCGTCCTTTAGATGTTCCTATTTCCGTCCCATCAGTTCCTGGAAAAGCAACAAGTGGTGTCCAAGACATTTTTTTGAACTAAAGGTTTTACTTAAATCTTCATTTATGTATCGAATGAAGTATTCGAAATGAGTTTTACACATTCATAGTTTTTTTTTTTATTATTATTATTATTATTATTATTATTATTATTATTATTATTATTACTATTATATGTATTATTATTATTATTATTATTATTATTATTATTATTATTACTATCATTATTATTATCAATATTATTACTATTAATAATAATAATAATAATAATAATATCATCATTATTATTACCACTAATCAAGCTACAAACCTAGTTGAAAAGCATGATACTACAAGCCCAAGTCTTCAACACGGGTAATAGCCTAGTAAAGAAAGAAAATTAGGAAGCAAATAAACTATTATGAGAAGTAATGAATATAGAATATAAATATCTTAAGATCAATAACAACGTTACAATAAATATTTCATAATATATAAACCATGAAAAAAGACTTATGTCTACCTATTCAACAAAAATAAATTCGCTGCAAGTTTAAACTCTGAAGCTCCACCGATTTAACTGCCCAATTAGGAAGCGTATTCCACAATCTGGTCACAGCTGGAATAAAACTTCTAGAATATTGTGCAGCGTTGATCTCGTAGATCCATAACACCAACCCTTTCCCTTTCTTGTGACATTCATTTCCACCACTTGTCTTTCTCCCATATCCAAGTAACCTTCAAAAGGCCGACTCCATCGACCCAAGGCTACATTCACGTCAGATATTATCTCTCCATTTGCATAGTTTATTAAAAGATCTATTTGTTCATCTCCCGTTCTCTCTCCATATGCTTTACATACTTCCTTGTAAATATTTTGTTCTTATCTTCTTTTATTTTGCATTATTTTGCTTCTTTTCCTCTCACCATCTTTTTGACTACCATATCACCGTCCTGTTATTTCCAATTATATATGTGTGCGTGTCCTGTCCTGTTAGAGGGTGTGACAGACGAAAAGTATTCCTATGTTGACACCCAACTTTTATTCGTTAATGAGTTTTATTAAGAATTTAATTATAATAGCGTTTTACTAGGGTAAATTATTCGTCTTTGTTAGAGAGCTATTATACTGTATATTGATAAGAAATATTACGGAACACAGGCCTTCAATTAATGTAGTCAAAATATGTGTTCTTTTAAAGAAAATTAAATGCTGATTAAGGAGTAACTCACTGCCTCACCTCAATCAAGCTTAAGAGAAATATAAAAGAGAAACTAAGTATTGCAAAAACACCATAATCTTTCGGTGCAAATTTATCAATGGATAACATTACTTTCATCTCATCGTTTGAAAACTACCAGATTTCGTGAAGTCATTTCTATCGCAGTCGCAACACCACAATAGCAATTTTTGCAGCCTTATTGCGAAATGACCAAACAAACAAACTGATCCATATATTTATTGATTTATGGAGTTCTGTCATCGTGACATAAAGCAAATTAATCCTAATGTTGAATTTTGTTCCTCTCTCGATCGGGTTTCAATCATTTATCTAGATATTGTAATTATAAAGATTTACTAATTTAGTTTCAAATGATAAGTAATTAGCAAAGTGATTATACAGTAATTACATTTTTATGAAGGATAGACCTCTGCTCATCGCAAAATTATAGTTATTTTTTTTTTTTTTACATTTAGAGGCAGGCATATATATTACACGGAGTCCATATCGTTCTTGTAAAAAAAAAATAGGTTGTAGACTTTCACCAGCTATGGAACACTCGGTCCATCTTCAGACAACGTTAGTCTCAATTTTCATTTCATTCTTTATTTGAATGAAAATTAGGTCATTCATCATTCTTCTTAGTTTCATATCTTTTCAAACATGTATTTTTTTTATTTTTACACAATAGTGATCAGTGAATGTTCATTGCGCAAATTAGAGCTAGAAAGTCTGTGGCTTACTTGATCCAAACAAAATTCAGCAGACTAAAATCTCATCAAAAGTAATCAGCGAGTATGCTCCATGTGTATTACAAATGCAAAATGAAACTAATAATTGCGTGTTTCCATTCGCTTGTTTTCATCTGTAGGCTACAGCAATGCTTAGAAAATTTACACGCTAATCTATACGCACTCGTAATTAGCTAGTAGCAACAGATAAGGAATGATTAAGTACTTTTACCTTTGTATGGTAAATAATGATTTGCAAATTGGGGACTAAGCTCTTACACACACACACACACACACACACACACACATATATATATATATATACATATATATATATATATATATATACATATATATTGTATATATATATATATATATATATATATATATATATATATATATATATATATATATATATATAAAACTTCAAAGGCGGGCTTGAATATAACGCATCATAGCACTATGACGATCGCAATAATTATAACTAGCAAGAGAGGAACAATAATAACAGCACCAATATATATATATATATATATATATATATATATATATATATATATATATATATATATATACATGTATATATATATATATATATATATATATATATGTATATATATAGTGTGTATAAATATATGTATATATATAGTATATATATATATATGTATGTATATATATATATATATATATATATATTGATATATAGATAGATAGATAGATAGATAGATAGATAGAAATATATATGAATGCGTATGTATACAATATGAATACATTCATATGTATATGTACTGTATAATGAATATTGCATATTTACACATAAATACTGTATTAATTTTTCCTTAAATAAACGGAAATTCCTGTGCTTATTACAACTTAGCAAAATACAGGAAAATAAAATACTATATATATATATATATATATATATATATATATATATATATATATATATATATATAAGTAGATATATAACGTAAATTCCATTTTCTGTAAATTATGTGTCAACAGAAATAAAGAGATTAATAACGAATATCCACTACAAAATTACCTGTCTAGATGCAATCGGACAGGTATTTCTTAAGGTCCATTAATAGGTGACATCTAGCCTCTCACTGCACAGGTGTACACTGACCCTGCCATCACCCATATAAAGTTTGTGGAGGGCGAGATGGGCGGGCTATTCCGTGAATAGCAAGAGTGACCGCCCCTGTTTTCATTTCCGCCCGATATACGGCGAGCGGAAATCCGGTGGGGAAAAATGTGGGATGTTTGTTCGCTACTAATGTTCCCATTGCGTAAATCTCGAACCCTACCAGGGAAATAAGAAGCTGTTTCCTGTCAGTAGTCACGGCTAGTGAACTTGAGCAAATGCGAATCATTGTCAACGATATAATCTTATTTTACACTTACACAAATTTAGTGTTTGCCTTCATAATTGGGTGTTAAAGTTTAAGGACATTTAACAGTAGACGTGAAACAGATTGCTGCTGAAAAAATCATATTGAAACGTTTATCGCATGCTCTAATGAATAACTTTTAAATTTTCCAATGAGAGAGAGAGAGAGAGAGAGAGAGAGAGAGAGAGAGAGAGAGAGAGAGAGAGATCAAAAGCATCTGTGGACGATGCTATACGGAGTCTTTTATTGCGATATAATCGTTCTAATATTTACTTTCTCGCTTAACTGACATCTCTCAGGTCCTGATTCCAGGAAGTCTTTTCCCTTTTTCACTCGAAATTATCAAGATTTTCTTTCCGTTATAAGGCATGCGTTATTGGAGTCGGACACTGTTGCTTTGAATACATTGTTTTGACCAACGTGCATGCAATGAAACAATTATTTTGAGCTGAAAGTAGCAAAGAGCTGGAGGAAGCACTTGGAAAAGAACCGAGAAGAGTCAGAAGTGTTCTTCAAAGAATTACCACACGAAATGAAAACACGGCCAATGTTCATTATGGACTAGCAAAGGAGTAATTCAAAGATATGAACAAAGTCATTTGTTAAGAAAAAAAAGGTTTCAGTATTTTAGAGTTTATATTTCTCAATAAAAACCATATAGGCGTATTCATATTGCTTAGCCGTGCGTATGCATGCTTGATGTATGAGGTATTTTGAACTGTTCAAAATAGTAATATTTCAAGTATATCCTCGTTTATCGAACGTGCAAATCTAAGTTTTTGAACGAGAAATGAGTAGGGTAGCAGTATTGGTCTATGTTGAAAAAAATATAATACTATATCACCGTCATAAGTATTAGTTAAGGTTTCAATAGCAATATACTATTACACACATACAAGCGTGATGGTGTGCGTGTATATATTGTTAATATAAAAGGATTGTAGTATATCCAATAATAACTTTCATATACCAGTTAAAATGTATTGTTTTTGGTTCTGGCTGCTACCAGAGCTTACTAAAAGGAACTACCTTTTGATATTCAGTACATGATACAAACACGCGCGCACATGCACATGCATATATATATATATATATATATATATATATATATATATATATATATATATATATATATATGTAGATAGATAGATAGATAGATATATAGATGGATATACATATATATATGTGTGTGTATGTGTGTGTGTGGGTATGTGTATGTATATGTGTGTGTCCGTGAATGTATGTACAGTATAAATGTGTATGGAGACGAATTTTTCCACAAGTCATGTGAATAAATTTTTTTTTTTTTAAGGCATATGTACATAAGGAGAAAGAGACGAACCGAATTAAACACGATGAGCATAACAACACATTTCAATTGTAGCCAACAACACTCGAAGTGCCATCGTGTAACAACTATAAAAGTGAAGAACACGGCAATTAGCTCTTGATTTCAAAAGCAATTGTCACCTTGCTAAAAAGTATTTCCAACTCAATTTGCATATTAAATCACAAGCAGGTCCATTGTCAGTTGATGGCAATCAATTTATCAAGCAATGAGTCAACCCAGTATCAATTGGGTCGTCCTGATTTTCTTTGATGAAAACGATGCTTATAAACATTTTTTCAGGCGATTTTGGTGTCAATAGCAGTATTGCGTTTTCTGTAGATTTTCCATAAAAAAAAAAAAAACAATATTCTTATCTGTGAAGTATTCACTTTCGTCGTGAAATATCTCGACATGTCAGGCAAATATGTTTGGATTGCATATAATATCTAAGTACAGTACCATATGATATGTATAAATACATACACACATGCAATGCACATTAAACACAGCAAAAACATGCCATGCATTGTACAAAGATTTCCTTCAGTAAGTCATCACTGGAAAAGTGTTGGAGAGAAAACGTTAGATTAGGAGATGCCATCAAAAGAGTCAAACGCGCAAGTTCATGAGGAGAAAAGATTGGGGAAGAAAAGAGAAAGGAATGGCACAAGATGAAAGTGTAAGAAAGTGAGTATTTAGTAATGTTTCTCTCTTGCCTGACGTATAGCAGTTTCTCTCTCCCACCTGGAGGTGCCGTCGTCCTGTCGTTCACCTTCGATTTTAGAGACCCCGTCCACCTCTCTCTCTCTCTTACCTGTCCGGGAGAGCAAGAGAGAGGGGAAAAGAGGGGAGAGAGAAAGAGACGGAGATAGAGAGCGAATCGCCGCAACCAAAACGTTTCCACCTTTCCTTTACACATTTTATTTCCCTTTTCAATAAATCCCTTGCAGTATTTCATTGCCTGTTCATTCAATAAAACTTCTATTATGGAGTGAAAGGAATGGTTCACTGACATTTTTTAAAAGGAAAGTATCGGCCGTTTAATCAAAAAGATGCTTTGTAAGATCCTGAGCTCACCTGCTGACTTTGATGTGACGTCATCGACGCATAGTGGCTGCGCCCTGGAGGTCGCCAGCTGATTGGTCCAATGTCATATTCGAGGGCAGATATCTGTGTTGCCACTTTCAACCTTCTGATGATAACTTGATAACGTTCGTGTTCTCTCTTCGAGATTTTTCGAGCGCGCGAGCGACGGCACAATAAAAAGGAAGGATCCTGAAAAGATCTGGGGCCCATAAATTTAATCCCATTTCGAACCCACGTCGTCGATTATAATGGGAAATCAATTAATCAACATGGCATCTCTCTCACTTGCATGATCACATTAACTAACGAAATTGCAACTCTGTATTAAGAGTCTTCTAATTCAGCTGACGGAGAGAAAGAGAGCAAAACTAGAACAGATGGATAGGCATGTGGATGGGCTGACTAACAGATAAGAGAACTAGGAAGTAGACGTGAGAAGATAGAATAACGTATGGAAGGGTAAGGAAGTAAGTAAATAGCCTACCCATCATCATGAGCCTAGTGTCAACGAAATCATTCCTGATGACTCGACACTGAAAAAGAATGGAATAAACAGCAGAGTATGTGCCATAACATTTCTTTTCTTCGTTTACTGAAATAATTTTCCTTTATTAACAAAATACACCCATAAATATTTTGGAGTCTTTCAGATACTTTCTGATTATTGATATTCAATTTTTCAGAAAAGTTAGTGTCATCATTGTTACGGCGATTTTGACTCATTTCCAGCAGAAAATAATCATCACTACATTATCATTAATGTAAATGTTATCGTCAGATCTGTAATGATGATTATGAAGATTTATCATCATCACTGTTAGTATCATTATTATTATTATCATTGTTGTTATCATTGTCGTTGTTGATGAAACAAAATTCTTGCTGAAGCCGTAGTCTACAAGTTATCATAGTTGCTACTCTTTGTTTTAACAATTCAAACTATAGTTATCACTATTTTTCCTGCACTAATAATGATAGAATTATGCTTAAGATATTTTCGGAATTCAGAATCATTAAACAGAGGAATGTTAATCTGATAGTTATGGGAGCCTATTGAACCCCACTCAAGCTCGATAGTTTCTTGTAGTGTCTGCAACATCACCATTCATGTTAACTAAGGTTGGGACGTTTGAGGAGTCTATAGATCTACATGCTGAGTATCAGCAGCCATTGCCTGGCCCACCCTGGTCCTAGCTTGGGTGGAAAATTTTGGCCAATTTGTCCTGCTAGGCCGAGCATTATCACTATCCCTTGCCTCTGCCATTCATGAGGAAGCTTTAAATCGTTTAAACAGCACCAGTTCATTCATTGGTGACTCTGCCCCAAATGGTGGCCAACCGTCATATGTCTTAAGTACCTCCAATCTCCCGAAGTTTCATAAACAGCAAAAGTCTCAGAGAATTATGTGAATCAGACGGAAATTTTTAGAGTAGAAGGATGCAAACGTTATAATTTCTAAAGGGAAAAACTTCATTCCTAAGATAAAGATAAGGTTATTTACACATCATTAATTGTTTATTTTTATGAGGCAGGATAACGGAAGAGGGATTAGGATGGGGTTATCGTTTCTTTTTCCTAAAATCATAAAATCCTACACTTGATTAAAAAAATGGGACTGTTGCTAGTCCTATTGGGCCGAGATGCTGACCTGTATCCGCCAGAGACTGGACATTTTCAACAGTTGTATTTCGGTACTGGGAGGTCCCAGCAGTTAGGTAACGACAAACTCCTTTAAAATGAGTAGCTCTTTAGCAGTCTATTTTCTAGGATACCTCTTTAATTAGACCACAGCAATTTATTGTTCTTCTATCTCCTTTTAAATGAAATTCAATATGAATTGCCAATATCAAAAGTAATAGGACGAATATTTGCTTCCAAGTTACTAGGATACAAAATGATCTTTTACTATCGATGTATACTGCTTTTCTTAACATACATCTAAACAGCAACAGCTACCAACCACTCAGACTGTAACTGCTACTAATTTACTTGTATCAAATTATTTGCGTTGATAAAGCAATTATTGAATTAAAAAAAAAGGGGGTTTACCAACCCAGTTCAAAAGAGATCCCTGTCGAATTAAAACACAATGTCCCATTTTTCATCTTCCTTTAATAGGGTAGTGACATCAGTACACTTCACTTGCACATGATGCACTATAGGGGACAGTGCCGTCAAAGTGCTTTGGGGATACTTGGTCACGAGAGAAGAATGAAGACAGATTGCTTAAATGAAGAGAGTAATTCTGAAGTTTTGAGAAGAAACATAAGAAGGACGCCTAGAATGATTGGTCCAGATGAAGTGGAAGAGGTAATAGATCATACTACCTAGGAAGTAATAGATAACAAATCTGGCGAGTCGATAAACGCGTGTTGGGAAATTGACACTGCTCCTGATCCTTCCTTGTAGGTATATCAAGAAGTTAATGTTTTCTGAACTGAGTCTATGATTGATTCAACCATTAGTAGATGAGAAAGCCTTGTTTCAATTGTTGGTATATTATTATTATAGTAGTAGTAGTAGTAGTAGTAGTATCATTATTACTAACTAAGCTACAACAATAGTTGGAAAAGCAAGATGCTATAAGCCCAAGGGCTTCAACAGGGAAGAATAGCCCAGTGAGGAAAGGAAATAAAGAAATATATCAACGATATAAGAAGTAATGAAAAATTGAAATTAAATATCTAAAAAAAGACACTAACAACATTAAAACAGATATTTCATATATACACTATAAAAAGACTTGTCAGCCAGTTCAACACAAAAACATTTGCTGCAAGTTTGAACTTTCAAAGTTCTACTGATTCAACTACCCGATTAGGAAGATCATTCCATGACTTGGTCACGGCTGAAATAAAACTTCTAGAATATTGTATAGTATTGAGCCTCTTGATGGAGAAGGCCTGACGATTAGAATCAACTGACAATGGATCCAGCGCCTCGTATAAGCGCTTCGGAACAAATGATTATAGAATATGATCTATAAGGAATGTGAATCGCAGAATCCACGAACCACGCAATGTAGTGTAAAACTGCAAATATCTAAAGTGAAAAAAAGGTGTTGGATTAAATTTTAGAATGTATAAAGCTGTTTGACCTAATTTCTTAATGGGAAGTGAAGTGTGAATAGAGATAGTTGAGTGATGTTAAAAGAAACAATTTTTTAAAGAGCATGTGCGATAACAAAGATTGAGTGGGTGCAACAATTACCATTAATACAAACATGCAGAAAAATATTGCAATAAGGAAAAAGCTGAATCTGTGTGCTTTGAGGACCCCGGCCATTTGGAGAAAAATAGAAAGTGAAGATTCCAGTCGGTGCAATCAATCATTATTTCCG
>NC_090725.1:126370667-126373167 GCF_036898095.1 Palaemon carinicauda | reverse complement strand
TCTCTGTCCACTATAATTTTGAATAAAAATTTTAGTACCGTTTCATCATGATCCCAAAAGGTATTATGTCACATATTTCGTCAAAATTTTAGACCATGAATTTTATCTCTTTCTTTTTCATTCAATTTTCACCATAATTTGATTGATGCAATTATTTACAAGTATTTGAGATGAAACAATTCCGTCATAAAATTGGCAATGTGATAGATTGATGTTGCTCTGATATCTCTAAGTATGCGGCAGTGACTAATGTTTTCTTTACAAAACTTTTAATTTGTGATTTGTCTAGCATGTATCTGTACATATCATGTTATCCTTTTTTTGGCTTCAAAACTCATCAACATGATAAGAGATAGTAATTAAAGGGAATATGAAGGGAATAATTTGATTGATATACCTGCAGAGGAGAAAGACCTTGGTGTCTCCATGAATGAATTCAGTCTGTTTGAAGTCGATCGAAGCTATCATTAAAAAACTCAGGAGATGGAAAAGTCATGGACGCGATAAAATGACTGCTGACATGATTTTGGCTGAAAATGAAGTGACCCCCAGAATACTTATAAGAGTATTTTGTAGAATGTGGCATGGGGAGGCAAAACCTGATAAACAAAGCTAGGAGTGTTGAGATAAATGACAAAGGAGATCTGACTGATTGCAATAATTACAGAGGCATCAAACTTATGTCAGTTGTCTTGAAAATATATAGTATGCATATTCTGAAGAGACTGGAGAGAAAGATTGATGAAAAGCTTTGAGATGAACAAGCGGTATTTAGAAAAAGTAGTTGTACTGAACACATTTTTGTTTTAGGATGTATTGCACCGCACAGTGTAGAGTTTACAAACTCACTTTTCTTGGCATTTGTGGACTATCAAAAAGCCTTTGATAGTGTGCACGGGCCAATTTTATGGAGTTCCTCTTAAATATATAGATTTGATAAAGTCTGTTCATGAGCATAGAAAGTGCAAAGTTAAAATAAGTGAAGTCCTATCAAAGGAATTTCCAGTGAACAGTATACTCCCAGAGAATGTGTTGTCACCGATGTTGTTTTTCCTCCTCATGGATTTTATAATACATAGAACAGTTGTGGATGGTGGAGAAGGATTGGACTGGATTGGTAAAAGGAAATTAGCCGACCCATATCCATCCATATTAGCAGAACACCACAAGTTTTCTAATGCTTGCTTACCAGAATGCATTAGATATCACATGAGGCTGGGTTTAAGATAAATAGAAGAAAGACAGAGATGATGAGAACGGAAAATGAAACGGAAGATTAACTATCATTAGAAGGAGAAAGGATTAATGAGGTAGAATCATTTAAACATTTAGGAACTATGATCTCTTATACAGAGTCTTTAAGATTGGAGTTGAACGAAAGATTGAAAAAAGAAAATCAGACAATCGCCTAGTTAAGTAAATTTTGGAAAATAATTCTCCTGAAATTACTTATAAAAATCAGGGTATATATCAGTTTAGTGAGATCGGTGTTACATAAGGACATGAGTCGTGGTATGACAATGAAGCAATATCCAACAAATTTTGTAGATTTAACACAAAATCCTCAGAAGAATATTAGGAGTTAAATGGTAGGACAGGATTAGAAATAAAACTATGAGAAAGGATTCAAGTACCATATATGGATGAGATCATGGTGAGGGGTAGATGGAGACGGTTTGGATATGCCCTTCGTACTCCCCAAAAAAGATTAGTTCATCAAATTTCTAACTGGACTTCACAAGGCACTAGAAGAGTTGGAAGACCATGGCCTATATGGCTAAGGACTATGAAGCGTGAAATAGGAGATGATGAATGGAGAAGTATTGATTTAAAAGTTAAAAATAGAGATGACTGGTGAAATCTAACCGAGGCCCTTTGCGTCAATAGTCGTAGGAGATGATGATGGTGGTGAATCAAAGGGACATCAGAATAAGCTATATGGACTCCTCTGCACATCTGGAAATAAAATATTCCATAGATATTTAAAAAAGTAGATACTAACTGTGAAGAGCTAATTATGGTTCTGAGACTCTACAAAGTTCATCATACCGTACCGAATTCCCTAACTTATCATCCATTATCTAATTTCTTAGCCACTTCTACTAGCTTTACAAATTTTCCCTAAGAATTCTTTTTATAATTGGCTATTCAAGCAGCAAAGCCAAACAATGTAGTTAATACTTAGATGGGGAACACCTAGAAAGGGCAGATATAGTCTTCTCATATGGACCCTGTTAATACATGGAGCAACCATATCCCGAATAAAAGAAGTAGAAGAGAGAGGGATTGGTAACTTTTAAAACGCAGGCCTCCAAGGAGTGTGATCATGTGAAAGAGATTAGCAAACCGAAATATAGAAAATGAAAAAAAAAATGAAAATATCTATGTCACATAATTAGTCAATCATTTTATCGAGTTATTCATTCATGTTGATTGTTCACTCCATTACTTTTATGAATGATGCCTGCCAATATATATATATATATATATATATATATAT
>NC_090725.1:126335667-126363167 GCF_036898095.1 Palaemon carinicauda | reverse complement strand
ATATGAATGGGAATAATCGCACTTAATCTATTAATTAGAAAAATTGGCCGATTCATTTTAAATACCATCCACCATTGCATACCAAGAAAAATTAATGGCCGGATAATAAATGAATAGAAAAAAATAATTCCAACATCAAATTGATATTAAAATATGTTGCTATTACTCATTATTTCGTCAAATGAGAAATAAGTCCCTTCATTATAGAATAAATCCTATTATGGTGGAATTGAAAGTCAAATTCATTTGATTCAACCAATTATCCTTCAGCATAGAGAATAATTTTCTCCCATCGCCCTTTAATGCTTGAAGCAAATCCTATCGTTCGTCTTTCTGTAATCGCCTACTCTTCATATTCGTACAATTTCCCATCAACGTATTTAACTGTGTTAGACGATTATGTGAACATTGTTCGAAAACAACTAATCGAAAACAATTATTCGAAAATAATTATTCGAAAAACATCTTTTTGAATGGAAACTTGTTTGAAAGAAAGTTATTAGAAAGGACAATTATTTGAAAGGATAACCATTCATAATGCAAAATTCTTTATTGAATCCAAAGAGACAAAAATACATAAATGCAAGTATACAAAAGAAAACTCTTTTAAACACAAATCTCATTATTAAGATAACTTATAAAAGAAATATTTACTTATAGATGGAAGTTAAGCGCTGCAGCACGCAAGTATTCTAATACTGAAAACTCGCCAAAGGTTACCACTATGTTTTTATCCTTTTATCTAAATCGCGGTATTTCTTGGAACTCATTTTGTGCATCCTGCTCTTATTTTCGCAATATGAGGATCCTGCAAATCCTGCTCTCTTTTTAGAGCGTCTAGGAACTTCCATATTGTAGGATGATGAAATGGCATTTGCTATAAACAGGCCTTGTGCCATCATTCAAGCGTGTTGTTAGTCTTTTGCAAATCAGCATTGACTCTCTCTCAACAAAACCACATACTTATTTCAAACATAGGACTGCGTCGATGACGTCTTGAAGGACGACCAATACAAGAATCTTCAAAATAATCTAAAACAGGATTTACAATTGAAGGATATATATTTGAATCCAATAATGCTTCAAACGATTAGGTAACTTTGTCTACGGGGATAAAGGCTAGGGCGAGCAGCATTCGAATTCTTAAAGCGCAAAATTGGAATCTGCATCGTATCTCACTTTTAGACCACAATCGCATATCTTTCGGTACAAGCACTAACCTAGGTGGAAAAGGCATCCACAATGAAAAGCTGTGCTGAATTCTTCATCTATTAGAGTAATGTTCCAATAACGTTAAAAAAATATTTCGAATTATCTTTTCGTACAATTTTCCTTTCAAATAACTTCCTTTCGAACAATTTTCCATTCTAATACCTGTTTTTCGAATAATTGTTTCCAAATAATTATTTTCGATTAACTGTTTTCGAATAATTATCATGATACGAGTTAGACAAAGGTGCAGGGACATACTCATTTATCCCCTCTATGAAACTGAAATAAAGAAATTTCTTGGCTCAGAGTCACCTCTCCCACCTTTTCTTTCAATCCTCCTCCTTCCCTCTACAGCAAGGCATCCCGGATATCTTTTACATTTAGGAACTCCTTTCGGCAGTTTTCCGTTGTGCTGGATGAGTGCGACACTGCTTTTGAAATGTGACCCGGTAGCATTTGTTTGGATACCACCTACCACGTTTATTTTATAGAAAGATGGCTTCACTGGTTGTTTCTTACCGACCACTCTTTAGTTTTAGTTTTCTTGATACTTTCTTTTCCCCGATACCTTTGGTTTCCCTTAATCCTGAGACATGTATCTCTTCCTCTAGGTTAAGCCCGCTTTTATTGAAAGTATGCAAATCAACATATAATGGAATAAGTAGACCAAGAATCTAAAATTAAATTCGTTCTTATTACTCATCGAATGACAAGTTAGTTAGATACCAAAACTTGAATAAATCTTTTACCGTCCAACCTTATCCTGTATAAGAAGTTAACTGAAAATAAATAAATGCAACCCAGGTATGAAAACCCTTGTTTACCATAGTATCTCGTGATTCTAAAATATTTTGAGAAAATCGTCCTCGTCTCTTTTAGCCATTTTATATATATATACATACATACATATATATATATATATATATATATATATATATATATATATATATATATATATATATATATATAATTATATATATATGTATATTTGTATATATGTACATATATATATATATATATATATATATATATATATATATATATATATATATATATATAATATGTGTGTGTTTATTTTTGTATTCCATGTCAAGTTCAATTGCAGTTTCAGTCTGACGAATCAGCCATCGCCACTAGGGAATGTACTTCAAATTCACAGAATCCCGTATCATTTATACAAGTGTTGCGTGAGTGTGAGTTTGTATGTGTATATAATTCAACTTGTTTACTCAGATATGCTATTCCCACAATATTACACTTATGTATACACATACATCAACATTTACACCTCAGAGAGATCAAAGAATAACACACGACGTTATTACCATTTTCAATACGGATGGAAATCTCTCTCTCTCTCTCTCTCTCTCTCTCTCTCTCTCTCTCTCTCTCTCTCTCTCTCTCTCTCTCTAAGAATACTTCAAGAATATATGGACAATGATTCTCATCTCTTATGGAAGCCTTATCAGAGAAGAATATTAGAAATGAGAAGATAGATATACGAATGATCATAGGGAGTCCGCAAAGAAAGAAAAGGGGCGAAAATTGGTATTGAGCTTCATAGTCCTGAATCTTCGGAATAAATAGGATTAGATAATAACTTTTTACAGAATCTTATGGAATATTTACGTTTGTTTCATACATTATGAATTGTGATCATGGAATTTCAATTGATTCCTTGACTCCAGGAATATGTTTGCGAATTTACCAAATATGAAACTAAAGTAGTTTAGCATCAGGTTCAGGAAATGGAATTACTTGTAAGCATGATCATATAAACATTGCATCCAACATAATCCAATTAATTCATCTAAAAAAATTATTTGGCATATCATCTTCAATACATGATACAATTACCCCAGAAAATAAGTGAGAGAGAGAGAGAGAGAGAGAGAGAGAGAGAGAGAGAGAGAGAGAGAGAGAGAGAGAGAGAGAGAGAGAGACTGAGTATTAAAATAAAACTGAAATATAAAATTAAGTTCAAGCTACTTCCGGTGATTAATCACCTAGCTAAAATGATTTATATCTTATAAGAACTGCCAATCCTCCTTTAAATTTGCAAGATATTTATGGATTTAACGAGATATCCAGGTGTCACAAAAATACGGACTATCAATCAAGGCTAAAATAAGGTGACGACGCAAGAACGAGAAAAATACGGATATTTAGGAATGGGAGGAAATTACATATATAGAAAACGGGAATAAGGAGGTGAAGATGGGATGGGGAGCCTTAGTAAATAATCTCTGGTCTCAATCTACGTCGTCCAATGAATTCTCACGTGTATTGTGAAGATATAATAGGCTCACCCAATTTGGTGATCGAAAAGTCGGGGGGCAAGTTGCGTTACTTATGAATAGTTACTTTTTCATATTTCCTCGTTCACCAAAATCCTCAGTTTATTCCCTTTTCCTTCATCATTTTAGGTTTTTGACACTTCGTTCTTTTACGAAAGAATGTTGAGTGCCCTTGCGTGGATTTGTAAATAGTAGGCTTTGAGTTTTTGTTCGCCATCACCAGGATCCTGCCACAAAGAAGCGTCCCTCCACAACCGAAATATTTCGACACGTTGTCGCAACGTGTGGAAATGCAGACAACATTTGATCTTTTTTAGGCGGACATCAAAAGCAACCTTTTAATAATCGAGCCGCTCCGAAAAAGGTAAAATTTTCTAAGATCTTTTTATTTTTCATTTTTATTCGTCCTCCTCACAGCTCGCAAGTTAATTAGAGGCGTCAATACCCATTTCTTAACTACTTTGCATGTCATCTTTTTCTTCCATTTCTTTTGGTATTCACCATAAGCATCATTATCATTAATTTTGTTACTTCGAGGCTGATATCATAAAAAATTTTCATAAACAAGAAATAACACGAAATCAATATTCCCTCTAAATTAATGTATTAGAGAAAGTATAGAGAAAATTGTTAGTTGGTCTTTACTATCTCCTAAGACAAAATATCTTACACCTGCTAACAACCAAACATATAATTGTTTATTTAGATAGATTTTTGTAGACGAATTCATGTATGCATTTTTATGTTAGGGCGTTAAAGTAAATACATAATGAAAGTAGTAATAACACCACACGAAATTAAATATTTCAAATATATCACAAAAACTAGTCAATATCATATAAGACAGTGTAAGGCGCAACTTACAGTCAATACATCAACGCAAACAATAATTTTCAATATAATGGACAAAGAATGAGGTAATATTTAAAACTGCAAGATAATAGAATCATCTACAAACAAGTGGAACAAGTAGATATACAATGAAGTTGATAAAAACCTGAAATGAATCTTGCAAGCATATTATAAAAACTGTCAAATTATCAATATGACAATGAAAAATTAAAAAGATGATGACATTTAAAATATCATAATAAAATAGCATACAAATATGAATGTGATAATGTAAACGCATAAAAAGAATCTCTCAAATATATAAAGTAGTCAATATATTCCTGCCCCTTTTATATCCAAGCCTCCACCCAAGACCTGTCAAACTGTGTTAGGTACGACAGGCTGGCCCCAACGTTTGACCGGAGAGTGACGTCATACGTTCTTAGCTACATATTTTTTTGGGGGGGAGCCATGACCTATGACCCAATCAAACTGCCTTTTAACGGAAACGTGCATACATTAATCGTAATTACATACGTAAGTACCAAAGACTGGAGTCGCATTGGTTCCTGACCGACGTACGTCTACCGGGAAGTACAATTATTCGGCGATAAATGGCAGCACACGGCCTATTCTCTGCCCGAAAGAGCAAAAACAGGGCAATTCAAGCTTACGGGAGCAAATTGGAGCAAGTACACATGAATGTGTGATGCCATTTTTATTCTTAGGAATCAGAGAAAACCAGTCTTAAACCTACGGCCTTTCTACGCACGTATATGTGTTTCACAAACAGAAAACTCCATGGTAGTTTATTTGATCAAGGATTGAAATTATACGAATACAAAAATGGGAAATTTAAAGTATTATGATATGTTGGGTGGTATAGAGATTTAGAGCAGTGGAAAGGGTAGAGCTTTTTATGCCAAGGTTAGGATGGGTACCACTGAAAAAGTGCATATTATGAGGATTTTATCAGTGGAATTAAGTGTGCAAGGAAAAAAGTTGTAATAATGATTGTACATCGTCCAAAAATAGAAAACAATAGTGGTAAAAGAAAGAACTCTTGGGAGAGTCAGAATCTGTGCCTGCTGAGTTTTAAAAAACAGATAAATAAAAAATGCAAATGAATTAGAATACATAGTTAATAGCTATGGACTTTCTGGAATGAATAAGAATGAAGTCTCGTAGAATTAAGCATGAAAATGGCTTGAAAATTGACAAAATGTGGTTTCTCAAGGAGAATATTCATTTGTATATTTAGGAAGGAGGGACTGTAAGGTCAATGGAAAGGGTTAGCAATGTGTAGAAATGTATATAGGGTAAAAGGTTTACCATTGGTGGATGTTAGAAAATATATTATCACGATTGTTTCTTATGGTTGAATGTGAGGAAACTGAAGTTTATTCATAAGTTCATGATCGGTATTTGACAACCTTATTTCATCTGAATTGGTTTCCTCCCATTCCCTTAGAATTAAGAAGGAAAATGGATACTGTTTACTTGTTTTTGCTATTCACAGGAGAACAGCCATACTACGGTTGTTTTGGGTAAATAAAGTTACGACGCAAGGCAGGCAAGAAGTGAATGCAGTGTTGGAGTGAGGCGTTGAGAGAGTAAACGTCAAGACACCAACGCTCTCATACTGGGTGGCTTTTTATTTTGTACGTCTTCACGTTGATTATCAATTGGATATGCTGTTCCCTTAATTGCATATAAAGGGATTGTTTTTTAACCTTTATAATAAAATTAGAATCCTTGTCATTAACGTTATCTTGCCATTCATCTAGTATGCATTCCCTAGGCTGAACACATAAGAAACTGGCAAGTCTAAATTGAACCTTATTCTCCAAAGTAGGAATTTCATCAACAACTTTAAATGCCTTACTGGCTTCTCCCATAAACAGTATTCCAACAGGAGAATCTAAGTAAACGAAAGGATTGATATCACCAAACAATTCAGCTGTGGTCAACAAACAATGAGCTGAACTTGTACCCAACACATATTTCACATTAGATATCCTATCACTGTTCAAAAGTTGATTATCAACAATGACATATCCTTTCTTTTTGAATGCTTGAGCAAGCTTTGATAAGTTGGGGACTAAAATGTCAATTCCAATATTAGGTACGCAAATAGCCTGAACTTTATAATTCTTATCCCCAATATCTAAATCAACAGCCACTAATTTTGTTTTATACTTTCTAGAAGCATTAAATCCATTTACTTCTACTCTCATACCATCACAAATAACCTCACAGTCAAGTCCTGTGTCAAGTTCAGATGTAATAAAATTCCCTTGACAACCGCTGTCCAGTAAGGCTCTAAAGGTTTCAACTTTTGATTTACATGTAAATGTGGGTAAAGCCATATCACTCATACAACTAGTCACTGATCCTGCAATCAAAGCACTGCCATTCTTAATCTGCACAAGACCATCCTTATCAACTTTTGATTTTGCACCTGTTTTCGATTCTACTCTGCTGACCTTTTTCACCTTTGGCTCTTCCGTATACAAATAAGAAAAATGCCATTCATTACATTTGAAGCATCTCTTATGAAATCTGAAAAAACAATTATTTGCCAAGTGTCCCTGTCCACAACACTTTAAACATCTACCCAGTTCTATAATACGTTCCAGTTTCTTCTCAGGAGTCCTGTAAACTTCATATTGTGAAACCTTGTGCATGGGATAATCACTATTACAACATAATAAACAACCCCTTTGAATATTCCTCTTATCAACAGAAATTGCTAGATTAGTAGAGCTTACCTTCTCACATTTTTTCTTAACAATAGTCTTTGAATGAGCTTTGGAATCCTGCAGATACCTATCTGAAGCTTCAAAGAAGTGCTCCTGTATGGCTTCTAAACTAGGTCTGACATTATTAGTGATACTAATCAAATGCTGTTTAAAAGTCTCATTTAAGCCTTCCACACAAAATAATGAGCAAAGTCATCACCATTCATCTTTAACAACTTCACATTTTCTATTAATGATCTTACCCTGCCAATATATGAAAAGGGATCATCTGATGACTTCAGTTTAAGCTCGGAAAATATCCTTACAGTATTATATTTCTGCAAATCAGTGGAAGCAAATGCACAACTTAGTAAATTCTTTGCATCCTCATATGACTGACTACTCAGTTCAAGAGAATTGATCAAATATTCTGCTCTCCCATGCACTTGTTGTTTTAACAGCAAAAAAATCATCTCTATTGGAAAACTGTTGTTGCTCTGAAACAGATTCAAACTCCTGGAAAAACCTATTGATATTTTCATCTGGGCTACTGTTAAAAGTGGGCAAAGGAATAACAGGATTCTTCAATAGACTTCTAGAACTGTTATCACTTGCAACATTTGGTTTATCCTCCAGAATAGCTAACATTTCAGTAACTTTATCAACATATTGCTCACAAATACTAAGTTCTACTGAAAAAGCTTCCTCATTCATACTTTCAGACCACTTCGCATCTGTAATTTTGTGATCATAATCCTTCACTTCGGCTAAAATACCTTTTAATTTTTCTCTTTTTGCAATTCTTTGCACCCTAGATAGACTAGTAAAACTGTCCTTACTACCATATTGTTTTGTAATGCTACCACGTAGGTATTTTTGTGCATTAACTAAAATATCCAATGAACTCATTTTCTTTGTTTTAATTAAAAAATCACAGAACAAAAATAAACGAGAAAACAATAAAGCAATAAACTTAACTTTACGACTCATGAGTGCTCTATCCAATAAGTCAACCCCTCTTTAACCAATTCGGTAAGTCTCGAGTCCTTTAGTATTTAAATGAACTTTATCAGCAAACAATGCCTTATTGTCTAGTTTGGATTTTCCATCAACTTTAAATGAAAAATCCTTCAACTTGAGCTTATAAATAAACCTATTCAAGTATTTCCGCTGATGATGGTAATCTATTCCGGTGGGACACTGAAATCTGTTACCAGCTGAATAATACCTTTGCTCAATTTGACTGGCAATGATCTTAGACCTAGGCAACCAGCTACGTAACTTCTGGTAAAATTCAGTACAATGCAGTTTTACATTAACTAAGCTTACTCGAATACTAATATCATTACCACCCAAGAAAACTAGAACAAAATCTGGGTCATATATCTTCAACTCTGAAATAAATCTATCATTTGCAACCAAGGTTCTAAACTAAAGCCCCCTGACATTTGCACGCATTTCTGGCACTTTTGTGGCACGCACTGGGAGGTTCCCGCACTGTTCACGACAAGTTCACGACTCGTTCAAGCATAGTTCACGACAAGTTCACGACACGTTCACTCATCTTTCCGCATCATTCCGCATCGTTCACGCATCGTTCACGCATCGTTCACTCCAGTTCACGACTTGGCCACATCATATATAAAGACGGGGCTTCCTACATGATTTTTATCAAAAGCGTATTCTTGTGCTAGTCTTTGATTAATATCCCCTGTATTAATGTTTGGGTTATCTTTATAGATATTTGTAACAATTATACTTCTACTTAGTATATATTTTATTATTTAATTATTATTATAGGTAATTAACTGGTTTGAATAATTTTTAAGCTTTATAATTTACTGAAAAAATAATATTTTATGGCAGTTACATGCTGATCAGATATTTGGAACCCACTTTACATTATCTTAGAATTCAATTGAAAGATGATTATTCCATTCATTAGTTTTGTTGTATCGTTTGTGAACTAATATCATTGAAACTGAGGCAGAAAAGATATTATCTCTAAATATATTAGGTTTGTTAGGTGGCCTATGAGCATTGAAGTCTCTCGCCAGGGTAAATTTTTTTAGTCGCCCTTATTTAAATGGCAGTTGTAAACTTTTTTTCAGTTTTGTAACTTTTCCTGTTTGTTTATATATATATATATATATATATATATATATATATATATATATATATATATATATATATATATAAATATATATATATATATATATATATATATATATATATATATGTTTGTGTGTGTATACACATTCAATAAACCACAAAAAAAAGGAAGAAAATATATCTCTCTCTCTCAAGTATTACACCTGCTCATGAAGGGATTAAAGAATTTCTGTCCTCTTTTTGTGCTATAAAATCAATAATTCTCTCTCTCTCTCTCTCTCTCTCTCTCTCTCTCTCTCTCTCTCTCTCTCTCTCTCTCTCTCTCTCTCTCTCTCTCTCTCTCTCAATTAAATAAGGAAAGGGGAGAGGTAAAAGAATATATTGTTATTATACAGATTTTTTCTTTGATGATTATGAGGAAGTAGGGATAAATCCATTGATTTAATTGCCACGCACTGGCACGCATCCTCCCGCATCGTCCCTCAGTAGGGATAAATCCATTGATTTAATTGCCACGCACTGGCACGCATCCTCCCGCATCGTCCCGCACTGTTCACGATTCGTTCACTCCAGTTCGCGCATCGTTCACGACTAGTTCACGCCAATTTTGTCGTGACAATGCGTGCCACAAATTTTGAACATTTCAAAATTCTCGCCACACACCATTCACGACACGTTCACGCCAGTTCCCGCATCGCTCACTCCAGTTCACGACAAAAGGCGTGACAATGCGTGCCACAACTGCGTGCAAGTATCAGGGGGGCTTTAGCCCCACTATAACCAAAAAACTCACACTGAAAATCAATATCATTAACTTTCAAATTAGAGGGAAAAACTATTTGCAAATGCTTAACATAAGAATGACCTACAAATGCTAACTTCATACTGAAATACGGGCCGCCCTGGAGTTCTGCCGCAGTGCACGACTTCAACAAACACTATCATCGAAACTAACCAACTTAGCATAGCACCACGTTGGCCGCCATCTTGGAAAAAAACTTTGAATATGTATATATATATATATATATATATATATATATATATATATATATATATATATATATATATATATTCCAACAGGTAGACAACTAAGTTGGATGGGATAAGAAAAATTTGCTATACTAAAATATAAATTTTATTTCCTCATTTCTATCACGATGAATTAATATGGTCTTCCTTAATTGTTCGAATGTTCCCAACCCACTGTTTACCAAGATTTCCTGAGAGTACAAAAAAGTTACCTTCATTAGAGAATGTAGCAAAATAATAAGGTGGAATACTAAACACAAGCCCAAAAATATGAAGAAAAACTATGCAACAACATGTGTAGTAACAGGGAGCTGTCTCAACACACTAAACAATACTGAATAAAAAACATAGTTTAACTCGAAGGCTACAAACATTATATTCCACCCACTTGAAGAAACTAAGTTGAAAAAACTTAAGAATTTCCTAAGGCTAACCGCTAAGACACCGAAGTAAATTATGCAAAACATTTAGCTTGTTAAGAGTACATAATTACATTGAGATGATCGGTATCATTAATGACCAACCTTATAAATCATCCTTGGTGCTACTTGGTTGATCTCGACGTTTAGTATGCGAATGATAGTCGGCAACAGTAGCTTCCGTCCGGGGCGGCGCCGATGATTCTATTCTTCCATGTTAAAAAACAATCCCTTTATATGTAATTAAGAGAAACAGCATATCCAATTGATAATCAACGTGAAGACGTACAAAATAAAAAGCCACCCAGTATGAGAGCTTCCCACTTGACTTTTCATCAATTCTCAGTGATGAGGGCAACACTTCATGTAGTTATAGTAGATATGTTAGGTGAATGATCCAACTAAAGTTAAAATTAAACAAAGACTTTACTCATTTTAAATCACGTCTGAATATATAACAAAATAATGATTAAATAATAACAAATAACCACTTAATAATTACTAGAAACAAGTGAATCGTAAGCCACCGGATAACGAACTCAAAAGTATTATCTTGACAGAGCTTGGAAGTAAACATTTCCAAGGATTACATACGTAAAAAAACAAGAGGTAATTTCATCCATGCTGTCCGCTACGATCAGCAATCAATAGATGGCGCTAACATCATATCTTCTGAAGATAAAGACTTAGCAGGTGACCTTCCTAAGATTAGCACTGAATTATCAGTTAGACCCAAAAGTACTAGGAAGACCGCAAGATTCCAAAAGCAGCCTTCCTAGTACTTTTGGGTCTAACTGATAATTCAGTGCTAATCTTAGGAAGGTCACCTGCTAAGTCTTTATCTTCAGAAGAACTTTCAAATAACAATAAAGTTATCAGGCAACTCACATGTCTTTTAGTTAATTCTGCTGTTCTACCCTTCAGGACAACCGCACCAGTTGTCTCTCCTTCATTATCGGTGATTATCTGCTTAACAATTCCCATTGGAAAGTTTATAGGCTTAACATTAGCATCTTTTATAAGCACTATATCACCAACACCTATTTCATCATGCTTGCAGGGTTTATATCTGTCTTTGGTGTCTATTGCCTGACTCAACAAAGTAGATATAAACTCACTCTGATATAAGTCAAACAGTCTATGCCTAACTTTCCTAATCTTGGTATATTTATCCTTCACCAAATTAGACGGGGACGTATGGTCTGAATATTCATCCAACTCAGGCAAGGGTTGTAATTCTGGGATCAAATTGACAGTCACAATTTCATAGCCTCTAAGCAGCATCTCTGGGGTTATGGGACTTAGTGTATGAAGGTCCTGATCTCTCAAAGATTCCTTAAATGCAATGGGTCTCTTATTAACCAAACTTCTAGCTTGACATATCAAAAATTCAAAATTTCTCAATTCAAGAATATTAGTCCTGATGCTCTTATTTATCATTTGTTTTGTCATTTTTACTGAAGTTTCAACCAGAGAGCCAAGGGAACTACACCCTTTAAAGTAACTCTCAAACTTTATCTTTATTAATGCCATTCTCCTTGAAATACTCATCCGTTTGCGGATCAAACGGAAAATCAGTTTTTTTATTTACAGCTGCTACAATATGAGTCCCCAAATCACTAATAACTAACTGGGGTAATCCAAACTCAAATACATGTATCATAAATGCCCTTGAAAATTCTGATACGGACATATCATAACATACCTGCAAATTAATGGCTCTAGTGTACATACAAGAAAAACACAATATCCAAACCTTCCTACGACTATCTGACAGTTTGCAATTAAAAGGCCCACAATAATCCAAATATAGATAACCAAAAGGAGTATCAGAGGGTTCCAATCTAAATAATCTGTATGGAGACTGGTTCAGTCGTACAGGTCTTTGATTGTATCTTTTACAAGTATACAAGAGCTAACAGACTTCTTTACAACAGAAAATATGTGTGGTATGTAATAATTTTTTCTCAATAAATTTAGTACCCCATAATATCCTACATGTCCTAGCTTTATGTGGGCATCCCTAACAATCAATGAAGTTAATAAACTATCTTTAGGTAGTAACACTGGGAAGAACACCCTGTGAGAATTAGGTCTATCAAATTTCCCATGTACTCTCAAAACATTATTCCTGTCAGGGTAGATATTCAGCTGAGAAAAATAGGTCAGGGATATCCTTTTTAGGACATTAATTTCTTCGAAAAAAACTCATCAACTTCTGGAAATATGAGCTTTTGCTCTTTGCTTATAATTTGTTCCAATGCCAGTTGATAATGATTAAAACTTGGGGGTTTTATTTCCAAAGATGAAATAACTGAACTATTTTTAGAAAGGGCAGTTTTCCACTTATTCACAACCATTAAAACTTTAGCATGTACTTTTACTAGTTTAGTCAAGTTAGAAAATCTCTCCACTGGAACCAAATGATCTGTTACTAGGTTTTCTGCTGCTTGGTTAACAGAAACGCCAAATTCTTGAACCGGCCTGCTAGGTAATCGGAACCTTAATACGTCTTCCCGAACCTTTGTTTCTTCAAACTGCTCATAATTTGGACCACAACAATAGTTAGTACGTGACAAGACCTTCCTGGAAACCGGACAAGTAACACAATCTGCAGGATTGTTGATACCTACAATATAGTTAAACACTATTGGAATCTCCTCACATATCCTCTGTATGCGTTCGAGCCTATTATTAACAAATACTGTGCTTTTATTTACTTTATCCAATTTGACAGCACTAGAATGCAGCCAATGAAGAACGACAAGGCTATCTGAAAACAGTTGCAAATCGGTAATATTGATCTTAGATAAACAAAACTGCCCAGTAAGTTCATCATAAACAGACTTTAGCACTTCACAACCCAAAACCGGTGCTTGAAGCTCTAGAGAGGGCACAAACTTCGCTTTCAGTGATGAATTAACAAACTTACTCTTAGCCATAAGAAAACTCCTCTTGCATGACTCAACCTCTCTAATATAAATAACAATTCCATATATCTCAGTACTTGCATCAACATAACATTCTAAAATGTACTCAGAATCCCCTTCACCAACAAAACGATCAAATTTAATGGGTGGTGAAGAATTTACCTGATTTATAATACATTTCCATTCCTTAAGTTGTTCTCCATCAAGGATTTCATCCCAGTCCAATTTATTCGTTTACAAATTGTGCAAAAAAATCCTGGCTCTGTTCAAAATTGGGCCATTGAAATTAAAGATGTCGAAATTGGAAGCAATAGTTTTTAACACACACCTTTTCGTATTAGCATTAGGATCTAATCTTACATGTAATGTATAAATCTGATCAGAATCCCTTGACCATTGAAGACCCAACAGCTTTACCTCATGAGGAGTTTTACCGGATCCTTCCCTGTCAATAACTTCTTGTAATGAGGGATCATTTGTAACAAACTGTTGCAAGGGAAATTTATATTTCTCAAAAATTGAAGGCAAAACTTTGTAAACTTCATTCAACTTTTCCCCTGAACTGCAAGTATATGCTCCATTGTCCATATACAACAACTGATACAAAAGCCTCTTAACATTAGTCAAATAAGGATCACAATCATCAACAACTAATATATAATACAATGACAACACCAGTATCGTTGGACTACAACGTAGTCCAAAACTTAATCTTATATTCTTATATGCTACCAATGTAAAGTCATGTTTCGACACATTTCTATACCAAAAAAACAGCAACTTGCTTTGATCTTCCTCAGTTAAGGCAACCTGATTAAAGGCCTTTTTGATGTCATAACAGAGCAACTTAGAGCCAAACCTTAAATTCATTAATGCAGTACTCAACTTCTGATTCAAATTAGGACCAGGGTGCATGGCTTAATTGTGAGTAACTGTCAGAGGTCTACCGTCTACACTTTCACCTAAGTTTGACATGAACACAACTCAACACTTTGTGGTTTCCTTATCAGGTCTAAAGATTGGCATGTGAGCTAGGAAGCTAGCCTCAGGAGGCTTTTCAAAGAATTTTTCCACATTTGGAATTCTTTCAATTATGCCCATTTCTATTTGTTCTTGAATAACATCATCAACCATACTTAGGTGTTCAGGGTTTCTTTTCAACTTCTTAAAATTAGAAGCTAGTATTCCCTTACTCAAATTGATGTTTTGCCCCAACAAATGAGATGTCCTCTGGTTCCACATTAATGGCATGGTTAGGCGACCCTCATCATTTATTCTAATATTAGACAAGGTATTCTTAACCAATTCGTTATTTAACTCCGAATCTTCCTCATAAGATATATTTTCATAATTGAGAACTTCCTTCACCTTTTCATCTAGAGCTCGATCAGCTATTGCATTTAAGACCTTATTGGACTGTTTGACTTATATCAGAGTGAGTTTATGTCTACTTTGTTGAGTCAGGCAATAGACACCAAAGACAGATATAAACCCTGCAAGCATGATAAAATAGGTGTTGGTGATATAGTGCTTATAAAAGATGCTAATGTTAAGCCTGTAAACTTTCCAATGGGAATTGTTAAGCAGATAATCACCAATAATGAAGGAGAGACAACTGGTGCGGTTGTCCTGAAGGGTAGAACAGCAGAATTAACTAAAAGACATGTGAGTTGCCTGATACCTTTATTGTTATTTGAAAGTTCTTCTGAAGATAAAGACTTAGCAGGTGACCTTCCTAAGATTAGCACTGAATTATCAGTTAGACCCAAAAGTACTAGGAAGGCTGTTTTGGAATCTATCAAAAAGACCAAAGACATTTTGTCTGACGATTGATTGAATCTTGCGGTCTTTTTGAATTTGTAAATATTTGTGGTTATTCGTATATATTGGTAGTGATTATTTTTCGTTTTGTTGTCTTTACGAATGCATTATATTTTTTTTAACAATTTTTTTCTGGAAATTGTTAAACCTTGTCGGGGGAATGTTAGAAAATATATTATCACGATTGTTTCTTATGGTTGAATGCGAGGAAACTGAAGTTTATTCATAAGTTCATGATCGGTATTTGACAACCTTATTTCATCTGAATTGGGTTCCTCCCATTCCCTTGGAATTAAGAAGGAAAATGGATAATGTTTGCTTGTTTTTGCTATTCACAGGAGAACAGCCATACTACGGTTGTTTTGGGTAAATAAACTTACGACGTAAGGCAGGCAAGAAGTGAATGCAGTGTTGGAGAGAGGCGTTGAGAGAGTAAACGTCAAAACACTAACGCTCTCATACTGGGTGGCTTTTTATTTTGTACATCTTCACGTTGATTATCAATTGGATATGCTGTTTCCCTTAATTGCATATAAAGGGATTGTTTTTTAACATGGAAGAATAAAGTCATCGCCGCCGCCCCGGACAGAAGCTACTGTTGCCGACTATCATTCGCATACTAAACGTCAAGATCAACCAAGTAGCCTCAAGGATGATTTATAAGGTTAGTCATTAATGATACCGATCATCTCAATGTAATTATGTACTCTTAACAAGCTAAATGTTTTGCATAATTCACTTCGGTGTCTTAGCAGTTAGCCTGGGGACCGTCCGCCATGTCCGCCATTTTTTTTTTCTAATGATCCAAATTACACCATTTCTATATATGTTTTAGACATATATAATACCTTCATCATAAAAAAATTTCAAGTCATATGATCCAAAACTTTTGGATTTATTAGCAAAAATCATTATTTAAAAAAAAAATTAGATACATTTTTCCCCAATACTATAATATCAATTGTATTGAAACTTATACCATAAAAACTACTCTAACAACCGAACAATTCTGTCAGACAGAATTTTGATTTTCCTTTCTGTTTTTTTTTTATTAATTTTTATTCTTTTTTCCTCGTCTAGACGGAAAATGATTGTGAAAAAAAATATAGAAAGAAAATCAAAATTTTGTCTTACAGAATTGTGGGATTTTTATTCTTCTTTTCAATGATATCTTTCCCTCTGATATCGAACAAGAAATAAGTGAGAAAAATGTACCTAAGCGTGAACAAGTATGTTTTTGAGTTATGAGCTCCCAAAGATTTGCAACACATTTTCCCTTCTTTTCTTAAAGAAATCAAGATAGTATTATTATGATAACTTTTATTGTTTATTCTTACATAAATGCACCCTAAACGAGGTATTTAAACCCTCAGTTTACTATTCCTATGTTAGAGTTGCCAGCAATCTCTCCTTGTTGCCAGTGCTTTAGCCAGCAGGTTTCAGCTCTGTACTCTTATTCATATTTCCCTCTTTCTTGGTTCTTTTTTCTTGTTCTCCACTTACTTTTTGTTCTTTCTATCACCTTATGTAACATTGACATTGCTATAAAGTTCCAGAGGACGTTGTGAAAGCACAATCTACATACGAACTTCAAGTAAATAAACACATGCAGTATAATTTCTATATGTCTTTGGAAACTTTGCTGATGTTATCTTAGCTGGTAGTTTTCATTTACCCGCCCTCTACAATGCCTTTCATTTCTGCCAGAAGTACGATATATTCAAACATAAGAGTAAGAGAGAGAGAGAGAGAGAGAGAGAGAGAGAGAGAGAGAGAGAGAGAGAGAGAGAGATCATGAATATAATTTTGGAGTGATAGCATTTTGGTTGATATACTGTAGATGGCAGTTCAAATTGAGAGAGAGAGAGAGAGAGAGAGAGAGAGAGAGAGAGAGAGAGAGAGAGAGAGAGAGAGAGAGAGAGAGAGAGAGATAAACCATTATTTGCTTTGGTATTATAGAATTTGTATAAATGGCAGTTTTAAATAATTCGAGAGAGAGAGAGAGAGAGAGAGAGAGAGAGAGAGAGAGAGAGAGATGCAAAAATAAACATAACTATGATTCTGTCAAACTCAGTCATGCAGACGACAGTAAGGATGACGTCATAATTCAAAGACTGCTATATCATCATTGTTTGGAAAAATGATAGACTATTTGTTCTTTTTATGACCTTAGGTAACATTGGCATTGCTATAAAGTTCCCGAGGATGTTATGAAAGCACAATCTACATACGAACTTCAAGAGAGAGAGAGAGAGAGAGAGAGAGAGAGAGAGAGAGAGAGAGAGAAAGAGAGAGAGAGAGAATTATAGTATTTGTATAAATAGCAGTTTTAGATAATTCGAGAGAGAGAGAGAGAGAGAGAGAGAGAGAGAGAGAGAGAGAGAGAGAATTATAGTATTTGTATAAATATCAGTTTTAGATAATGTGAGAGAGAGAGAGAGAGAGAGAGAGAGAGAGAGAGAGAGAGAGAGAGAGAGAGAGAGAGAGAAACTACGATTCTGTCAAAGTCAGTCAGGTAGACGACGCAGTAAGGATGACGTCATCATTTAAAGACCGCTATATCTTCATTGTTTGGAAAAATGATTGACTACTTGTTCTTTTTAAGACCTTAGGTAATATTGGCCTTGCTATAAAGTTCCCGAGGACGTTGTAAAAACAATCTACATACGAACTTCAAGTAAACAAATGCATGCATTATAACTTCTGTAAGTGTTTGGAAACTTTGGCTTCTGCTCTCTTAGGAGTAGATTTTGTTCAACTACGCTCTACCAATGCCTCCCATCTCTGCCAGACGTACAATAATCGAAACATAAAAGAAAAATCGCTATAGATATGCAAAAATAACACACAAAGACGATTTTGTCAAACTCAGTCATGCAGACGATACAGTAAGGATGACGTCATCATTTAAAGACCGCTATATCTTCGCTATTTGTAAAAATAATTGGCTGAAACTTCTGGAGAGCATGTACGATATGTTTGTGCATACATAGAAGCAATAAAACGATTTTTTATTTCTGAAAGTTGTTATGTCAAAACCCCATGGCGGACGGCCCCCTTAAGAAATTCTTGAGTTTTTTTCAACTTAGTTTCTTCAAGTGGGTGGAATACAATGTTTGTAGCCTTCGAGTTAAACTATGTTTTTTATTCAGTATTGTTTAGTGTGTTGAGACAGCTCCCTGTTACTACACACGTTGTTGCATAGTTTTTCTTCATATTTTTGGGCTTGTGTGTAGTATTCCACCTTATTATTTTGCTACATTTTCTAATAAAGGTAACTTTTTTGTACTCTCAGGAAATCTTGGTAAACAGTGGGTTGGGAACATTCAAACAATTAAGGAAGATCATATTAATTCATCGTGATAGAAATGAGGAAATAAAATTTATATTTTAGTATAGCGAATTTTTCTTATCCCAACCAACTTAGTTGTCTACCTGTTGGAATATATATATATATATATATATATATATATATATATATATATATATATATATATATATATATATATATATATATATATATATATACATGTATGTATATATATATATATATATATATATATATATATCTATATACATACATGTGTATATATATATATATATATATATATATATATATATATATATATGTATATATATATATATATATATATATATATATTCAAAAAAAATTTCCAAGAGTGGATATATGAAGAAAATTTTCTTTTAGATTGCTTTGACGTAGAGAAAATAGAGTGAGTGATAGCCGGAAAAAAATGTATAATTCTGAAATAGATTGAAAAATACCCTGGAAAGCTAATTCCTTAGTACCCACAGAATAAGTGAATATTAACAAAATAAAAGCAATCAGAGATTTTAGACCTCTGCCAATAAATATTGCCAACATCTAACTAAAGTCTACGGACATCACTTCCCACTTTTCATACACTGACTCTACAGTAGATGGTGAAAAGTGCAATGTTGATCTAGCATCATGATCTTGATCCGTATCACCTCCAAAATTTCATGTTTCTTACGATGCATGATATCTATCCATTGTTAGAATTTGGTGAAAATTCAATGTGTCAGTTTGTTTTAACGTGATCTTTCAAATTGTGAAAAATGCAGATCTAGAATCCGGATCCGGTAGCGGATCATCTCCAAAAGTTATTGGAGTTGTCAATGACCTAACATCTATCTGTGGTGGAAATTTCGTCAAAATCTGTCAATTTGTTTTGATGTAATCTTTAAAATTTAGACAAATGCAAATCAGGATCTAGAATCCGGACTGGATCCGGATCATCTTCAAATTTCAATGAGGTCGTCCATGGCCTAAGGTCTCGAAATCCGTCGAGTAGCTTTGACGTAATCCTCTCCACAGACAAATAAATGAATAAGTGAATAAAGTGACTCGAAAATATAACCTCCTTGTCAGAGGTAATAAGGTGAAGGCACAGTGCCGGTAGAGAGGTTTGATTCTATACACACATACTCAAACACATGTATCATCATCATCATCATCATCGTCAGCCATTGATAGTCCAATGCAGAACAAAGGCCTAACACATGTTCTTCCACTTGCATCTGTTTATGGACTTTCTATAACATTCCACACCCGTAAGCTTTCTTAGTTCATCAGTCCATCTTCTCTTTCTATCCCTGGTTTTTTTTTTTTTCTTTTTTTTTTTGCCATTTTTAAGGACCCATTTTGTTCTTCTTAAAGTCCATCTATTATCTGTCACTTTCCTTATGTGTCCTACCCATATCCATTTCTTTTCTTACATGCTGCTTGAATATTCTCTACTTCAGTTTGCTCTCGTATCCCATCATTATTCATTCTATCCTTCTTAGAGTTGTAACTAGCTTATGTTAAAAGGCCCAAAGTTTTTTATTCTTAAGTTGATACTGGTAGGACCATCTGATTAAATATCTTTTTAGAGAATGTGTCGTTATATTTTTCATAATCTCATTTTGTTTACCAAAAACTCTCCATCATATGTTTATCCTTCTTTTAATCTCGGCCTCATATCTTGGGAAAACACTCACTGTGTGTCCTAAGTATGAATCATCATTAACAATCTCTAGAGGTTCACTCATAACCCTTTTTTGTTATCTGTCTGCATTTTCATGAAACATTCATAGTTTTACTCATATTCACTTTCAGTCCTACATTTCAGCCTTCTCTATTGAAATCTGCTATCATCTTTTGCAATTCCTCCCATGATTCACCAATCACCCCTATGCCATCTGCAAATCTTAAGTTATTAAGGTATTCCCCATTGATAACAATACCTACATTTTCCTAACCTAAATTTTTTAAAACTTCTAGGTATGTTGTGAATAATTCAGGAGAGACTGGGTCCTCCGTCTGTCTCCTTTCTCAATCGGGATTTTCTCACTAAGTTTGTGTAGTTTTAGGATTATTTTACTTCCTTTATAGATATCTTCAAGTGTTCTAACATAAGATTCATCTATTCCTTGTCTTTAAAGAGCTTTCATTAGTGTTGAAGTTTTTGACAAAATCAAAAGCTTTCTCATAATCTATGAATGCCCTACAGAGAGGTTTGTCACACTGTTGATTTTTCAATTAGCTGATTAATTATGTAGATATGGTTAGTTGTTGAATAAACATTTCTTAATCTTACCTGTTCTCGCGGTTAAAGTCTATCTACCTTTCTGTTTGGCCTAATATGATCTTTGCAAATATTTCAAATATTACAGAGAGTAAGTTTTTTGGTCGATATCTTCCCAGGTCATTTATATCTCCCGTTTTGAGAAATAGCGTAATGATAAAGTTTTTCCAAGCCGTAGGTATAGTCATTTTTGCAGACATTTTGTGTAAAGTTCATCCAGTTTTACTACTATGAAATATCCTCTCTATCTATTATTAAATCAATTGTTAGGCCATCTTCTCCTGCTAGTCAGCCTCTCTTATTCCTTTTAATGCTTTCTATACTTCGACTGCTTATTTGGTACAGGCTCAGGTGTTTATATATATATATATATATATATATATATATATATATATATATATATATATATATATATATATATGTATATATATATATATATATATATATATATATATATATATATATATATACTCGTATATATATATATATATATATATATATATATATATTTCTATATAGACGTAGATATATATATATATATATATATATATATATATATATATATATATATATATATATGTATGTATGTATATAAACACACATACACACACTAGTGTACGCAACGAAGCAAAAATGACTGCTAAATATTTAGAAAGATATACTCAACACGCTCACGGCCCCCCTCCTTTCACCAGAGTATGACTACGTCCCCTTCCTCCGTCTGAGGGATGGGGAGATCCCGAGTAGTTTTACATCTGGCGATGTTACTGAGCGTGGCCAGAAAGAAAGATCTATATACATATAAAAATCTACATATATATATAAATATACATATATATATATATATATATATATATATATATATATATATATATATATGTATATATTCATATATATATATATATATATATATATATATTTATATATATTCTTACGAAGCTGGTCTAGCATAGAGTAAATAACTTATTCATGTATTTTCTTTATATATTTCATTTATGTATTTGAGGTGAGTAACCAGCTCTTAAGATGAGTTCCTCTCATGTAGATATAAGGTCTATATGTAAATTATGTAAGATTTTCATCATTAATTTCATTGTGTTCTTCATTCAAGTCAGTATATGTAAATTTACATTATTTTGAAGAATTAACTTTTTATTTCACATATTTTGTTATGAAGTCTTACGTAATTTGATTAATAGTGTTATATGATCCATACGAGATATGAACAAGGGCTTATCTAAATCTTTTTTTATATTTTTATGAGGTATTGCACCATGATTGTGAGAAAATATGCAATTCTTATATTTGCCACATGTTTTGGAAGGTTCTCGAAAACTCCAGTGTTAGATTTTATTTTGTTTTTTTGGTATTTCCGGGGACAAAGGTGGGCAGAGCTAGCTGAGAGATAGTCTTCTCACTGTTGCGTTAGTATGCGTCCAAGAATAATCATTGCCAGCCTTATGCCTTTAAACAGCCCGCAAGCTTCCAGATCTCTGACCTAGAATAATCGAGAGGTTACTAAGTTCATATATAAGCGCCCCCAGGGATACATAGCGGCAGAAGAGACCCAGCCTGTCCTGTGAACGAGCCAAAGTACGTCCTCTCTGTCTCAAAGTGCCTCGATAGTGAGTCCTCTCCAAAGTGATTAAGTTTAATTACGACATACATTGTGTGTAATGTGGTGAAACGTTACAAGAGACGTTAAGGTGATTTTAAATTTATTGTGTTGTGGTGAGTGCTGGCATTAATATTTGTAACTGGCCCAGTGAGATTTATGTAAATGCATGAAGTAGTAAGTTTATCAGTTACTTTATGTAAGCTCTTTAAGAGTTTAAGCATTTGAGTGTAATTATTTCTTTCGTCTTTGTCTTAGGTTTTATTCAGATTCAATGTTTCAAGTCAAGTTTCTTTGTCTTAATCTAAGTTTTGTTCAGAGTTATTATTTCGAATGATGTATTTCTTTATGTAGATTCTTTAAAAGTGTTGTAATTTTTATAGGATATATCTATTTTTGTAAAGAGTGTATTATTTCAATACCTAGTGTTTATTTCAGTACTCACTCGTACCCCTGTTAAAGAATCGAGATAAGAAGTTGTTTGAATAGTTCTTAATAGTAATTACCCAGTTTTGTTTTGAGTGTACTCAAGAAACCTTTGGATACTCAGTGTTTTTATGTATTACTGTCTGGGAGTTATATAACTGTCTCAGATCTCGGGTATTGATATTTTCAAGTGTAACAGATTTAATGTAAAAACAAACAGATGAGTTTAGAACTCGAGAGGTTGTGTAGCTTGTCAGCCGTAATGTATATAATATCATATTTTAGTTCCACACCACAGATCTTTAATATAATATATATATATATATATATATATATATATATATATATATATATATATATATTTATATATATATATATATATATATACAAATATATATATATACATATATATATATGTGTGTGTGTATATATACATGTATATATATTTATTTATTTATATATATATGTGTATATATAATATATATATATATATATATATATATATATATATGTGTGTGTGTGTGTGTGTGTATATATATATATATATATGCTGTATATCCCAAGCCCTGGAAAAAAAATATATAGATATTTTATGCGATCTTTTGAATTTGTGAAGTGGAATCATTTGCTCTTTAGATGTACCATGACGTAGAAGATGTTCAGTGAGATCACTGGACTCTCTTGAAAGTATCATGACTTGAGGTAATGTAGTTAACTGTATCTTTCCATGACTGGCTATTTCCACAACTTTAGTAGACTGAGCAAAATAAGAGAGCAACAATGCTTTCCTTGCTTATAAGAGAAGCAGTATTGCTTGAGGCACCACTCGATTAATAGGAGTCCGTCTGAGAGTATTCTCACAGTGCAAGATGTAAAAACTTTTATAATAAAGTGTAGAAAAGTTCCAGGGTGTCATTTTTGTCCACATGCTTGGAACAAAAATGGTGTCAGGTCTGTTTGAATAAGCTGTGAACGAAGTTGTACTTGAGTTGGGGCAATAGAAAGTGCATAATGATGATGCCAATGAGGTCGACCACAGCAGTTGAAACTATAAGTTCAGAAGACTAAAATTATGCCAGGGCATCAGCCACCCGTTGAGATACTACCGAAGAGTTATTGGGTCTTTTGATTAGCCAGACAGGACTACATTTTATCCTTCTCTCTGGTTACGGTTCATTTTCATTTTGCCTACACATACACCGAATAGTCTGGCCTATTCTTTACAGATTCTCCTCTGCCCTCATACACCTGACAACACTGAGATTACCAAACATTTCTTCACTCCTGAAGTTAACTACTGCAATGTATTTTTTCAGTGGCTATTTTCCTCTTGGTAAGGGTAGAAGAGACTCTTTAGCTATGGTAAGCAGCACTTCTACGAGAAGGACACTCCAAAATCAAACCACTGTTCTATAGCCTTCGGTAGTGCCATAGCCTTTGTACCATGGTCTCCCACTGTCTTGGGTTAGAGTTCTCTTGCTTGAGGGTACACTCAGGCACACTATCCTATCTTATTTCTCTTCCTATTGTTTTGTTAAAGTTTTTATAGTTTATGTAGGAAATATTTGTTTAGGTGCTGTTGCTGTTCATAAAATATTTTTCTCCTTGTTTCCTTTTTTCACTGGGCTATTTTCCCTATTGGGGACCCTGGGCTTATAGCATCCTGCTTTTCCCCCTAGGGATGTAGCCTAGCAAGTAATAATAATAATAATAATAATAATAATAATAATAATAATAATAATAATAATAATAATAATAATAATAATAATAATAATAATACCGGTAAGTTACAGTGCTGTTGAAGAAAAGGATATACGAGAACAATGAACACGGTACTTGGAAAATAGGTTAGACGATTAACTGAGTTAATAAGTATGATATTAGATGAATGAGAACAAGAACGGCACACAGCCACAGCATCCTCTATGTACATGAATGAAGTTTAGATGCACGCGAGTGTAAACGCTCACGTGTATTCGAGTGAGGATACTCGAAATCTCGTGGTTCAAAAATTACCAGAACTTCAGACAAGTGTTAGGCCTTTCGACGACCAACTGCCTAGTGATAGATTTCAATTGACCAAAGTTTTTTGATAGACTTCGAAGTGGCCACATATGGGTGGTCAGAAAAAGGAAAAGCCATACAAGTTATTGGAGGTGAATTGTTAGCCACTAGATTCCTTTAGAAGTTATAGTGAAATAAAGCAACGTCTAATTGGGGAGTACGCCTTGCCCTGCCCGATGCAAGAAAAGGTGATACGAAAGAAAATTTTCAACCAAAAATTTTAGTGGATGAACCACCTTTAAGTTTTGTAACAAGTATACACAGGGACTATTACAGTTTTGCTACTTGGAGTGCCAACCTACATGTCTATTTTTTTTTTTTTTTTCAATAAGAATTCTTTAATTCACGCCTCTTCAGTTAATCTGTCAATATCTTATTGGTTTTTAATGGTCTTGGAATCCAAAGTAAAATTGATGAAGTGTTTAGGAGGGAAAGATATCAGGAAAAACACTATTGATCAGAGATGGCTTTTCCAATCCCAAAAGAAAAAAAAGACACTCTTCATGAGTAGTTCAGAAAGAAATAGTATCATTGCTTCTTTCTGAAATTTTTATTTTTTTTTTTTTCCATCATAAGATAGAGATCATACCTAGACACAGTATTCCTATTTGATGCTGATGAGGGTTATCCTAGCATATAATTACTCATGTTCATCTCATAATGATAGAATTTTTCCAAGTGCTACAATAAAAAAAAGACTTGGTGCTAAACATAATACCAAGTATTATCAAATGGTCAGAATCATTAACCTTCAGGCAGCAGGCGACCCACTCTTACATTAGGTGGCCTAGACTGCTGTTCAAGGTCTCCATTTTGTAACCCACAATAATGTATGTCCCGTATACCTGTTAGTCAATTGTACCTGCAGCGGCATCACTTGCAGCTAAAGGATTAGATATGGTGTTAACTAAACATATCGAATAGCAGAGTAGGATCATAATAGTTGATTTAATTAATGAAATATTAGTTTTGCCGGTGCTTAATCTCACAGCCTCCTAGCTGGAGACACTTCTGCTCCAAATGTTATTTGATGTAACTATATAGATCCAAGATGTTATCATAAATACCAAATTATTACTACCCGTAGTAATAAAGTATATTTCTAAAGTAATAGTACGAGTGCAAGGTTTTAAAGGCCAAATTTTCTGACACTTGGATCAGATTTGAATTTCAATAAATTTGACGAGGTATGTTCTATTTATGAGGAAATACTTGAGACAACTCGTTAAGAATAATTCAAAGCCCCAATTGAATATTCCTCTCTGCAACTGTCTATATTTCTTGATATCTTTGTGAAATGAATGAAAATCAATGTTTTAGTTATGGAAATATCTTCTATGACTGCTTGCCCTCAAATACTCCATGTAGTAGCCGCTTTGCCCTAAGGTTATATAATCAGCTTCTTTAATAACTAATGAAGGATGAATGTTGATGTTTGAGACCCCTGAGAGACTAAGGTTTCTCCTCATGCTCGGTAGAGATGATTTTTTATATTTCTTGTATTTTCCATTTCAATTCATCATTATGGTTCGCCCAGAAAGTCCCTTAAATCTTAGTTTTATGGTCAATGGTATCAGTTTTCTTCGTATGTCCATCTTCATCTCTTTATCATAGCATGCCCGCTTGCATCTTGCATGAAACCCCAAACCAATGTTAATTTATCGTTGGCTGTATCAGACGAACAGAATAGGCTAAAATATTAAGCTTTTTTCTCTGTTGGCGTGAAAGTCAGCATTTAGTCAGCTTTCATTATAACTACGCAATTATATTCGAATGTTTACCGTTTTTATTGTATTTCTGGAAATATACTTATCAAATAAAATGTTTATCACTTTGGCTCAGTGGTCAGAGAAATTTGTGTCAGACGTTAGCGTCAACTATTAACAGAAATCTGTTATAACTGGCTTTATTGCATTACAGCAGGTAGAAATATTAATGTTACGGTACACCCCTAGTCAACCAAATCTCTCTGCCTAGTTAGAAATTTACTACATATAACTAAAACATTCTGAGATCAAGAGACAAAAATAGAACGATCGGTGATGGTTTTATTTTTATAATCGTAGGGCTCACATTCTATAATGATTTCCTATAACTGAATATATAAGTACACACACATGTACAGTATATATATATATATATATATATATATATATATATATATATATATATATATATATATATATATATATATATATATATATATATATACATATAAGTGTATTAATTTCCGATAGATATATATATATCGTGATAAATGGTGGCTATACATTCAAAGTATTGTATGTAAAAGAGGTGATTATCTCCCTACTTGAAAAAGACCAAACTTATATAAAAATTTTTTGTAAAAGTGTAATAATGATTTGGAATTAGTTATTTTGTGCAATAGAA
>NC_090725.1:126303167-126325667 GCF_036898095.1 Palaemon carinicauda | reverse complement strand
TATTGTACACCTAAATATGACTATATGTGATGATATGACGGGGTTTTAGTGATATAGTACACCACCTGTGTTGGTAAAGTTTGTTTAATTTTAATGACTGCTGTGGATGTTTCGTACAGCTTGGTTTTTAAGTGTACGGAATCTCCACATGTAAGCAAAAATCTTTATGCTGTTTGTGTGTTGAACTCATCTTGCATATAATATCAAGTAGACAGGCTTCAAGCATGATTTTGTATGGTAGGCTGGTCCTACATTATGTATTTCTATTGTATCAGAGCATTAAAGTGTAAAAAACAGTTTCATATATTACATAATAACCAAAATTAACTCTGTCATCCCGGAAACTTTGAAAAGTACTTATTTTTGTTTGTTGTAAGCCTTGTAAGCTTTATAAGGCAAAGCAGATAATGAAACAATACCTTTTTTCTCAACTTTTTGTGTAATAAAGCAAGATGAAAATTAAAACACATTCTTTATTTCAACATAGTTATCTATTTATGTTGTAAATCATTTAAAATCAACATTGGGGTCTGTTTTAATGGAAATTGGTGGCAAATTAAATTTTTTTTTTTTTTTTTTTTTTTTTTTTTTTTTTTTTTTTTTTTTTTTTTTTTTTTTTTTTTTTTAATAAATGCTTTGTTTGAGGCCTTATATACCTGTACGGATCGTCCACAGGTATGAATGATCTGTACACTTCGAGATTTTTTTGTTTCTATTTTCTTATTTTTTTATTTATTTTTTTTTTTTGGGAAGCTTCATTTCACCATCTTATATTGATAGGAAAAAAATGTGCGTCAGAGAGAATATGGCGCAATGATTGTACTTTATAGTGATCACGTCAAATTTAGGTTAATTCACTAAAAAAAAAAAAAAAAAAAAAAAAAAAAAAAAAAAAAAAAAAAACTTTGGTTCGTCCAGAACCCACCCTATACATTACAAATTTCCTCAAGTTATGTCGTAGGCCCAGCAGTGCAGATATGAGAATCCTTATTTCGGAATAATGGTCACTTCCAGAATAGGATTATTTGGGAATTGAGGTCCCCTTTATACATCTCTTCCAAGATGCAGGAAGTTTAGTGCACAGCAAGTAACTGATGAGGATAAAGAAAGCTAACTGAAAAAGTAGTGATAAATGCACACGGGTGTAAGTGTATAGAATTTTTCTTCACTCTTATTCTTCCTTTCGTATTTTAGGCTCTCTCCTAATATTATTTTTACCCCCTTAAACGTTCTCTCCTGCATCAAGTTTTCTATATTAAAATATCGGGAAAACTATTTTAAATCAATTGAACTCGTGACCATAGCGTACATGGCGTGACGTCACAGCGTACATACGCACAGCAAAGGTGGTTCTTTCCTCAAACTACGTGTCTCGAGATAAAATATTAAACTGATTTTGAATATAACTTTAATACTGCTGACTTGAATGCAGCTTTTATCTCTCAGCACTAATTCATGTCTGTTAATTTTAAGATGTATGCCCATCGCACCAGCCCATTGTTACTTTCTTATTGTATCTGTATATTCCCTTAGAGCAGCAAGATTTCTCTAAGTATTTTGTACAAAATCCTGCCTCCTATGCACTCCTTACAACAATATATGGCCCTACCCTAAAGTCCCGATATGGCACCTCCACTGGGTTACCCTGCGTCCAACAACCATCACCTGTTTTGGAAGGTGAAGCCAGGTGAACCGACATGACCCAAGCGTCTGCCAATTCATACTCAAGCAGTACTGCAGTAGTGACCGGCTGACCGACCTGGTCAGTGAATCTGTGCACCTCTAGCTCACCGCCCACCCCCCTCCCAAAAATCAACTCACACCAGGACCTGCTGTTGGAGATAGGGAAGGAGACGAGCCTGGAAGACTCTATCTGCCACAAGCGAGGATTCCAGGGGTGGGCCAGTCAAGGGTGCAACCTATTCGGTTAGACCCACTTCAATCAACAGCCATTTGAGGACAAGGGCATACTTCCAAGTACAAACACGTGGCCACTTATTCCCCCATTTCTAGCTTAGATTAATTTTAACTTGATTTAGGGTTGTGTGCAGTGGGATTATGTGTACAATTTTTGCATTCAACTTTTGCTTTCGAGACCAGCACAGTCTCGGGGTCACGGGCCGCGTGTCCGACCCCATGTCAATCATTGACCATTGCAGAAGACCATGAGTCTAATCAACCATATTTTCATTGCATTTCTTTTTTTACATTTTGTGTTTGTTAATATGTCCGTATCTTTAATGTAAATTTGTATAATAAAGCAAGATTGAGTTAATTAAACCTCGTCATAATTTTACTCCTTCTTTTATTTGATTATGTCATTATGAATATTTAATCTCTGGACAGTATACCCGATATTTTGAAAAGAGTAAGCCTAAATAAGTCATAAGTGTGTTAGTGAGTGACCAAATATTGAATCTATCTGCTTCGAAGGTGAAGTTCCATATCTTTAACTTTTACTTTATACTACACTGCTCCCATTCATTGCCATTGTCTCAATAATTACTTAACGTAAGATTCCTTTCTAGCATCTCACTGGGGTCCCTGGGACGGAGCCGAAACAGAGCCTAAGAGTGTAGATGACCTTGGACCTGACAAAGCTAGAGTAGGCCATCAAATTACTTTTATTTCACTTGTGGAGTTTTCAGGCCTCTGGACAGAATACAATTTTCTTTTTTTGCATTGAAGAGTGATGGTTAGTGAACTACATCATAAAAATTATTAACAGGGTGTTTGTGCCTGAGTGATAGTGCTCCTTTTCCTCCCCTGTTGATCCTTTAGGAACTGACGTGGGGAGACTTTTCTGGAACAACAAGCTCCCACTCAACAATTAAATAAAATTCTCCACAGTAAGAGTAGGGGGTGCTGTGGTAGCTATAACCCCTTTATGCCAAATTTTAATCTTCTAGGGTGAATGAAAAACCAAAACGACTGTTTCCAGTAGTGCTTCCTATCACCTTGTATTGAATCACTCTAGACCCATCCTTTAATTTGCAAGCTATAGAACATAGGACTAAAGTTTCTTCCAACAACTGACGTTAGGTTTGTGTGGTTTGATTAGGTTATTCAAGGTTAAAAATGTCTAGCCTAGACTATAGGCTACTTATGAATTGTAAGAGTTTCTGAGATAAGCTAAATATAATTTTAGAACTAATGACTTAACCCCACAGGTAATAACTCAACATCCTAGGCACCTGTAAGCCTAGGAAAACAACCAT
Source organism: Palaemon carinicauda (assembly GCF_036898095.1). Lineage (NCBI taxonomy): Eukaryota > Metazoa > Arthropoda > Malacostraca > Decapoda > Palaemonidae > Palaemon > Palaemon carinicauda. The sequence continues at coordinate 126,322,449 of NC_090725.1, read as the reverse complement.
CTAATGAATACTTTAACTTGACTGTTTGAAAATACTGTCTTAACAGATTGAAATAGAATGCGGTTTGTAAAATTTACAATAAAAATATAATTAAAATTCAATAACAAATCTTATATACCTTAGCTAATCTATCGATCTTGATGAACGCAAATTATTTAACACTTAAATGGCTTTTGAAAAAAAAAATATAAACTGAAAATACAAGTTTAAATGAATAGAAAGTAAACATCAAAGAACTTGACGCTTTCGAACAAAACAGCTATAATAAATAAAACTGATGAGGTAATGAAATCTCAAATGGATATAACAGAAATTACGAATGATAATCTTACAACTAATATGTCTTGGAGTAGGAACGTGTGACTATATTTTTTTACAAAGAAAAAAAATATATATATATACATATATATATATATATATATATATATATATATATATATATATATATATATATATATATATATATATATATATATATATATATATATACTTACAAAGAAGAGGACTTTCTTAGCTGCTCAAGACACCTTCTCACTGTGGGACAACAAAGAACATTGCAAGCTACTCGCGGTAAATAAGTTAGATCTAAATACTAAAATTAATTATTAAAGAATGATAATGTCCCTTCATAAATTCGAATTAGCTTTACATTGTCACGGTGGATTTTTCTTTTTCTCCTGACATAAATTTTCGTTATTCATCAAAAGTAAACTTTATATTCGACGTGTAAGAGAGAGAAACTTGATCCTTATCTGACTTTATTCAGCTAAAAAGGTTGTACACTGTTCCATAATTTGATCTTCCAGACTGATTCTAAGATCACAGATCTCCCAGACTGATTTCATGATCACAGGTCTCCAAGACTGGTTTCATGATCACAGATCTCCCAGACTAGTTCCCTGTAATTATTACAGTTATTTAATTTTTTTATTCTTCAAATAATAATGCCTACCTCTAAAAGCTTTGTAATAACAAAGAAAAAAAATATAATTACTATGCTTCAGTTTCAAAACAAAATTACAGGACACTTCTATTTAATAATTTTACAATGATATGAAACAATAGTTTTCAATTTTCCTAAAGAACAAATAATATATGTGAAAATAGAGGAGGTTACCTTCAAGGTTTAAAAGGCAGAGGAAATCTTACAAGGTTAAGCGAGGTAAATTAGACTAATATGCCCTTTAACTCAATATAGCATAGGCTAGGCCTCCTCAAACTTCTTTAACAATACCCTACTCAAGGTTTATAGGCAATCCTAGGCTAGGCTATAGAAGGTTTCTGTGGCCACTGTGCCTAGGTTAGGGAGGGTATAGGAGGACTTAGGTTAACTCATATACCTAACAACATTGAATAATTTTTATAGCCTAAACTATTTTCCAAAGGGAATATAACTATTCAGTTGATAAGAAAAATATCTGCGGGGCTTTCAGAAACAATTGAATAGCCCAATCTAAGATCGTAAACAATGGAATTTTCCATGGGAGAGAGGGAAAGGGGGAGTCCCGAGGTGTTCTACAGGTCGGCTACTTCATGACGCCCTCTTGGCATTGAAAGTAAATTTACATATAAGGAACCATTACTTTTCGTACAGTTAATAAGGTTTTCAGGAAAACGAGGAGGTCGTAATGTTACTAACATGTTCACATCCCCCATTTTTTTAAAGAAAAGAATATATCATACTCAAGTGAATAAACTTTGCCGAGCATTGGCGAGCCAGTGCATCCATTCTGATCGCTTTCCCTCTCTATCTATAACATAATATTCCCTATTCTTATAATAATCTTCTAGATTATAACGAAGTCTTACCTTTGAAAAGGGATACGTTCAATGTCTTCTCTAATGACCCAAAACAAATATCTTTAATGGACGGGGAAGCATGCCCATTCGGCTTCTCCTACGTGTTTCTCTCATGCCAGTATGGCCAAAACGAAAAAAAAGAACTCAAGACCACGTATCAGATAGAGAGAGAGAAAAACATAAGAAGGGAATGGCAATAATATTACATGCATTCGTTGATGAAATAAATTTTCTTTAAATGATTTTTATAGTCAATATTACTAACAGAGATAATTTTAAAGATATTAGAGTCGGATGATGAATCAATTTCACAAAAAAAAATCAAAATACCAGAAGGATAACCATTCCTCCATTACAATATTACTATCATTCATGAAAAATTAAGAATTACAGTTTAGGTGTCATAAAGTTATAACTCAAAGGAAAAGTTAAGTTATAAAGGACAATTTTACATAACATTAGGTGCAAATTAAACATCTTTAAACCAAAGAGAAGTTTTTAAAGGTTTAAAGGCCCCTCATGAATGATAGAGGCAAGGAACAGTGCCCTAGAGACTGACTATATTACACATGATCAGACCCAAAGCCCCCTCTCCATCCAAGGAGGGCCAGGCAATGGCTCCTGATGACTCAGCAGATAAACCTTTAGGCTCCCCCAAAGCCCCATCCTCAGCTCACAAGGAGGGTGAGGTTGCAGCGACCAAAGGAACTAACGAGTTTGAGTTTGACTTGAACCTCAGTTTGGCAATCACCAGGCGAAGACGCTACCACCAGTCCACAATAACCCTAAACACTCTGTGAATAATTTAGGAGATAGGGTATTCTTGTCTGACCCCATTTCTCAATTGGAATTTTCTTACTAAATTTTTGTGATTTTAGGATTGCTAAACTACCCGTATCTTCAAGTGTTCTAACATAATTATCATCTATTCTTCGTCTTTAGAGCTTTCATTACTGCAAAAGTATAGACATAATCAAGAGCTTTCTCAAAGCATATAAATGCCATACATGTGGTTTGCCATACTCGTTGATTTTTTCATTACCTGATTAATTACATGGAAATGGTCACTTCTTGAATATCCGCTTCTAAAACCTGCGTGCTCTCTTGGTTGAATAAAGTCTAACTTCTTTTTATTTTGCCTATGATCTTTGTAAATATTTCATATACTACTGAGAGTAAATTTATCGGTCGGTAACTTTTCAGGTCTTTTTTGTCTCTTTTTCTGAAATACCATAATGACAATTTTTTTCTAAGGTAAAGGTATAGCGCAGTCTTGCATACATTTTGTGTTAAGATCAGCTAGGTTTACTACTATGAAATATCCCCCATCTATTATTAAATCATTTGTTAAGCCATCTTCTCCTTCTTTGCCTCTTTTCATGCCTTTTAATGCTTTATTTACTTCTACTGTTACTCTCGGTACTGGCTCAGGTGTTTCAATATTTCTATTTGCAAAGTTATATCTTATATTACTATTTCATAGCAGTGTATTGAAATGCTCTGCGATTTTTATCACTACATCTCCTTAGTTGATGTATCCATTTTCAACCGTTAAAGCAAATATCTGTTGGCACCCTGTTCCAAGTCTTCTTTATATCAACTTGATGCTTCTTCTTTTCTTTAGTGTTTCCTCAATTTTGGCCTGATTAAGTTTATGAATGTCTTGAATTTTTAGTTTGTTTATTGTTTTCAATAATTCTACTAATTCTATTCTATGTCACTTGCACTTTACCATCATTTCCAATCTTTCGTTTATTAGATTTTTGGTGTTTTCATATAGTTTCCCATGATCTTGTTTGAAAACTTTTTCCCCAATCTCTTGTGCTGATTCCAATACAAATTTTATTAGATTACTATTCATTTCTTCTTTATATGCTTCCATTTTGCCATGTAGCTAGGAGTACCTATTTTGTATTGCTAAACTGAGTACATTATATATCTGTCTCATTACAGGAGTGTTTATTTTCTTTCTTAGAATCAGCTTTTTCTTTCTTTCTTTCCTTAGATATAGACAAATTGTACTTCTCATAATTCTATGGTCGCTTGACTTTAAGGTGTTTGATACTGATACATCTTTAATTACATTATCTTTTTCACTGAGAATCAAATCTATTTAGTTTTTCGTTACTACATTTGGGCTTCTCCATGTCTATTTTCTATGCTTCTTTTTTATAAAAAAAAAAAAAAAAAAAAGAAAGAAAAAGAGGTGTGCATGAATTTTAGATTGCTTTTTTCAGCAAATTCCACAAGCATGTCTCCTCTGTAATTTCTTTTGCTATTCTTCCCTCTTTTTTAAACAACATTGCTTTGAAATCTCCCAAAACAGATGCAAATGGGCATTATTTTTTTTCAAGATATCTCTAGATCTTCATAAGGAGTTCCTATTTCTTCCTCTTTATTGGATGCTGTTGGTGCATACATTTGAATGATCTTCATTGTATATTTTTAATTTAGTTTGATAATCAATCCTGCAATTCTATCACTGATACTAACAAACTTCTTCTACGTTACCTGCCTGATTCTTATTAATAAGAAAATTCACTCCATTTTCTTTATTTCTTTTAACTCTATATAAGATTCCACAGATCTTCTAATTTTACTCAATCATATTATATCACAATTTATTTATATAAGCTCATCCAGTAACAAAGCAAGATCTTCTTCCCTAGACAAGGACCTGATATTGTACGTTGCGAGGTTCAGTTTTCAAAGGTGGTCTTTTGTAGTCCACAGTCCACACACACACACACATACACACACACACACACACACATATATATATATATATATATATATATATATATATATATATATATATATATATATATATATATATATATATATATATATATATATTTATATATATATATATATATATATATATATATATATATGTGTGTGTGTGTGTGTATGTATATATATACAAACATACACACACACACACACACATATATATATATATTTTTGGGCTCAAGCCATGGCGTCCTGATGGAAGGTTCCTTTTTGGTAGCTTCCTTGGGTAAATAACTACTAAGATATTCCCAGAGAATTTAACCACAGGTTATCACAGAATTCTAACTTCTGGAGCGAGTATCCTAAAGGTTTCCCTTTTAAGACATCGTATATCAACAGGGGACGCATGTATTAACGCGCCACATAGCTATCTACACCCCGAACAGAGTTAATGCTTCGGTGTGTAAGGGCTGAGAATAGCTGGGAGCCGTTCCATAGCTAATCTCATTCGTGGCTACTTCTGGTACTCGAGACGTAAACAAACGGGCGCCATTGCTTAAATGACGTCACGACCGTCTTCATCCTTTGTTCAGTAGCTTGCCCTACTTAGACGGATTTTCCCTGTGCCTTACTTATCGCTTTGCATCTACGTTATGTCGCTACCTTCGGCCTCGCCTTCTTCTGGAAAGTTGAGTACAAGGTTCCAGTATTGTTTAGTTAAGCTCTGACCGTAAAGTTAATATTACTTTCCGAGATAATTGTTGTTTTGTGGCAGAGCTGTGCCTCTACCGGACCCGCCATTTTATGGCGTCGTTGTTGTTATGCATGCCTTATTTAGTTAGCCACAACAACGCTTCCGGCCTTATTTACTAATCGATAACATTAGTTTATTTAGTCTTCATAGCTAGGAACTTTTATATCGTGTTTCGACGCTTTTTATCGGTCATCGATTGACCTCATACCAGTCGGCTTCTATAGCCCCCAGGCCAGAGCGCCTATATATAAGTGTTCATGCATGATTTTATTAGTGATCCTAGGCTAAGTTATGAAGATAGTGGCATTATTTTACAATACTTTCGACTGTGATGCAAGTGTTTTTTCGCCTTCAGGGACCATATAGGGGATAGGTTAGTTAGTGTCCCTTCCTAACCTAACCTACTTGTAGGACCCCTATATGCTTCCTTCATCCCCTGCCTTGGCATTCCCTCTGTTTAGCCTTGATTCCCTTACTAAGTAAAGGGATCAAGTGCCTAACGGAGTATTTATCGCCTCTCAGTCCTCCCTAAGGGAATGAACCCCCCTTAGGGTTGCGTCCGAGAGTGAGGAACGGCTAGCCCTTCCTCTATGGCTAGGACTAGTCTATGACTGTCTTGCTATAGCGATATGTCTTCTATCTTTCCTAGTTCTTAGCCCTGCTCTAGGTTAGGTTTTGGAAAGGTTATTCTGTCCCCTGCTGAAACTGTACCCATGCACCGTTTCAGCCAGGCTGCCTTATCTTAGATTAGGGAGTGTCCTCCCTTTCCCTAGTGGCCGCTCTGGTACAGAACCCCTTCCATGGAAGACTCTTCTCTTCTCCCCTCCCCACCTATCTCTTGTATAGCCTAGCCTACACTTAGGTTAGTCTATACCCATCTGTCCCCTGTCCTACAACTCCTCCTTAGGGTGGAGTGATAGGGCTACCTTGAGCTTCTATGTGCAGTCCGCTCTGGTACATATACCCTTCATAGTGTCCTATGGGGTTAGCCACTGGATGTGTTCTGTATGTAGAGGTCTCCCCCTCTTTGGGTGTCCCCTAGCCCTCCCTTGGGCTACCCTAGCTCCCGGTCCTCTGAGACCCCTGCTTCTGGGGGATAGAGCCAGCCTCTATCATGGGTACACCCTCTCAGGGGGGGATGTCTGGGAGTCCATGACTGGACTTCTTACATCCCTCCCCCTGTCTCTCTCACTTTCCGGGTGCCGGTCCCTTGCCGCCTCCACTGTCAGCGATACCCGCCTCCTACCTTGGTGACTCTCCCCTTACCCTCATGCCGCCAGCCCCCCGCGTGCCGGGGGACTGCCGACCGCCGCCGACTTCCTGCCGATGGATCTCCTCCTTCCTCCTAGCTTCGCCGTCCGCCTGCCGGTCGGCCACCGGAGTGCCGGCATCCATTGCCGGCAACCTGGTTCCGCTATAACCATCCTTGTCCCAGTCACCAATCCGGCATCCTCGGACTGCCGGAGCCGCCGCTCCTCTGCCGGCGTGCCGCCGTTGTGCCGGCGGCCGCCACCCTGGTATTACTCTTGACTTATATATTGTCTGTTCTAATGCCAGAAACTCTGCTGGAGCGGCCTCCGGCGTGCCGGAGGTCTGCCGGAACCCCCCGGAGGCGTCAAGACTACTTGCACCCCCTTCTACTAGCTATCATATGAATACTGATAGCCCTACACTGCAAACAGATGGCCTGTTTACGCTATCAGATCAGGGCCTTGGTACTGTTCGATTAGTAATCATGCTGTCTCTTTGCATTCTTCAAAATTCTAGCATGCTGCGTGTATCTTAGCGCGGCTGGTTGCCGGAAGCAGTTACCCTAAGGGACCTGTTAGCCCCCTAATTTGGGACTGAGTAGCCTCGGTCCCAAACTTATCCTTGGCATTTTCCATGGAATTCCATTGCCCTATGGACTTCTAGGAAATACTATCCTGTGCCTTCGGCCATCTCGGATTATCCAAGGATAAAGCTTGCGGTAGCCAGCCGGGCGGGATGCATGGAGTATGTTTTCTTTACTACTTCAATCTCTATGCATAACACCCTTCATTAAGTTAAAATTATTGATTAATATTAACTTAGATTAAGAGCCATTCTTATGACTCCCCCCATACTCATTTTCTCTTTCTTCCACAGGAGGAGCAGATGAAGTGTGACTTCGACTTCTGCGCTGTGAAACGCCCGCACTTCTACGGGCATACGGCTTGCAGGACTCACGCCCCTTGTGCTAACAAGAAAGGGGATTTGAAATTCTGGGACCCGCTGAACTGTACGGTCTGCCAGGCTCACATAGCTGAGGGCTTCCATAACTCTCCCTCAGCGGAGATCAGGGACATTGCTCGAGAGAAGCTACGCAAATGGGTGCGTGGCTTCCAGAAAAATGCCACCGGACCGTACCTGGCCACTGAAGAATTGAGGTCACTTCTGTTCCCAAAGGCCTCCCCTGATTCTGTGGTGCCCAAGGATTTGATCCCCACTGTCCAAATTACGGTGGAACCTGATGTAGTCATGGCCCAGTCCATGCACGATTGCCGCCTAGATTCCGATGATGACGAACACATGTCGGATGTCTCGGAGGGTACGGAGAAGACCCTCATGGCTCAAGGAGCTGAAGATGACGAAGACCAGGTGGAATACGCCGAGTCGGAGCAAGAGGTCGCTCCTCCTTCCATCTCCGCCCCTACTCCTACACCGACGGAAGTGTCTATCCCGTCTACCTCCACGACCCCGGAACCCTCATCTTCCACTCAGGAAATGATCCGGTTGATTAGAGCCGTCATGGACGACAGGTTAAAGGAGAATCAGGAGTTCATCAGGTCCATGATGGGATCCAAAGAACCGAAGAAGATCTCGGTTAAGGATCTCCCCGCTTGCTCACATGCCAACCCATGGAGGTATGCTGAGCATATGGTTATCGCGACCGGCAGGATCTTCGTCAGCGACAAGATCGGCATGGTCCCCCTGGAAGACGTGGAGTTCTTCCCAAACTTCGAGGCCTACCCGGACTGTTACGTCCGACTTCGCTCCGAACCTGCCTCTAAAGAAGAGACCGAACCGAAAGAAGAGATAGTGTTCGATCTCGCGAAGGCCCAGGCTATGCTAGCCAACACGTTCAAGAGTAGGGGTTTTACCTGCTCTAAGCTTCCGGCCCTGAGCAAGAAGCACCCTACCTACGTCGCACCTGAAAATGCGGTACTTCCATTCATGGAAAAGGCCTTCGCTGCGTGCCTTAAAGCTGTGGAGGAGGGAAAAGCCTACCCAGCACTGGAGGAGTGCAGACCCTTCTCCATAGTTACTCCCCCTGACGCTCGACACTGGAAGGACATCCAGCATACTTTCGTCGTGGGAAAGCTAGATCCTGACGTCGCCGGACGTCAGTTTAATGAAGACCTCCCGAAACTTAACGATCACCTCCTTCGTCGGGAACAAGATACGAAGGAGAGGCTCGCAGCATCTATGTCCCACCAGGTCCAACTTGACATTATGGCCTGTGACACCAGAGTACCAGACCACTACATGGTACTTGCCAAATCCCACATGGCAACCCTGGTGAAGGACATGTTCCACTTCATGAAGGCTCGGAGAGCCTGTCGTGAATTCGTGTTCGCAGGTGCCACTGTGAAACACGAACCCCGGAGGCTGATTTCCTCCAACATCTGGGGCAAACACCTCTTTCCTTCTGACCTTGTGAAGGAGATCACCGACAAAGCCGCCACGGAGAATAGGAACCTTCTCCACAAGTGGGGCATGTCAAAGAAGAGGAAACCCTCTCAGGACGACGGACCTCAACCTAAGAGGAAATCTTCGAAACAGAAACCCCAGCAACGTCAACCAAGACGTCAGTTTCCGGGACCCGCTACCTCCCAAGTGGCAGCTCAGCCACAACAGACCTTTCAACTGGTCACCCAACCGGTGTTGTCACAGTCACCGGTCTTCACCCCTGCTTTCGAGCAACAGACGACTACCTTTCGTCCCAAAGGTAGAGGCTCAAACAGAGGTGCAGGCAGAGACACGTCTCGCCGTCCCTCCAGAGGCAGAGGAGGAAAGGGAGCTAGCGGCCGAGGCAGCAAGCCCTCGGGACACCAGAAGCAATGAAGTGCTTCCGGTGGGAGGAAGACTCCGCCAATTCCAGGATCGTTGGACCTTCGATCCCTGGGCACACAGCATCGTCAAGAAGGGTCTAGGCTGGAGTTGGACACAACCACCCCCAACATTCCAGCAGTTCTTCCAACAATCAACCCCCCTTCTGGAAGAATATGTCCTAGATCTCTTGAACAAGAAGGTGATAAGGAAGGTAAAGTCCACCAGGTTCCAAGGAAGACTGTTTTGTGTCCCCAAGAAAGACTCCGACAAACTCAGAGTCATTCTGGACTTATCCCCCCTCAACAAGTTCATAGCGAACGACAAGTTCAAGATGCTGACTCTTCAACAAATAAGGACCCTTCTGCCTCGAGGTTCCTACACGGTCTCCATAGACCTGGCGGATGCCTACTGGCACGTTCCAATGAACCATCACGCTTCCTCCTACCTAGGATTTCGACTCCAAAGGAAAAGCTACGCCTTCAGGGCCATGCCCTTCGGCCTCAATGTGGCCCCTCGGATCTTCACAAAGCTGGCGGACGCCATAGTACAACAGCTCCGCCTCCGAAACGTCCAGGTGATGGCCTACCTCGACGACTGGCTAGTTTGGGCTCCATCGCCCGAGGATTGTGTAAAATCCTGCAACAAAGTCACCCAGTACCTAGAACACCTGGGATTCAAGATAAACGAGAAGAAATCTCGCCTCTCTCCAGCTCAGAAGTTCCAGTGGTTAGGAATCCAATGGAACCTTCAGTCACACCGCCTTTCCATCCCCCAGAAGAAAAGGAAGGAAATAGCAGGGTCTGTCAAGCGACTACTGAAATCCAAACGGATTTCAAGACGCCAGCAGGAACGAGTTCTAGGCTCTCTACAGTTCGCCTCAGTAACAAACCCAGTGCTTTGTGCACAGCTAAAGGATGCCGCGGGAGTCTGGAGACGTTCTGCATCCATCGCTCGAAGAGACCTCAAGAGACGGCTCCCAAACAGACTTCGACTTCTCCTCAAGCCGTGGTCGGAAGCAAAGACCCTGAAAAGGTCCATTCCTCTTCAACACCCACCTCCATCACTCAACATCCACATGGACGCTTCGCTGGAGGGTTGGGGAGGTCACTCCCACCAAAAACAGGCTCAAGGCACCTGGTCTCCCCTGTTCAAGACGTTCCACATCAACATCTTGGAGGCCATGGCGGTCCTTCTAACTCTGAAGAAACTATCCCCGCCTCCCTCGATCCACATTCGTCTAACCCTAGACAACTCGGTGGTAGTTCGATGTCTCAATCGCCAAGGCTCAAGATCACCCCAGATAAATCAGGTGCTTCTCCCAATCTTCCGTCTGGCAGAGAAGAAGAAGTGGCACCTGTCTGCAGTTCACCTACAAGGATTCCGCAACGTGACAGCGGATGCTCTATCTCGAACAAACCCGATAGAGTCGGAATGGTGTGTGTGTGTATATGTATACATTTATATATATATATATATATATATATATGTGTGTGTGTGTGTGTGTATTGCATATGTGTTTACATGCATATAACTTGTGTATATATATATATATATATATATATATATATATATATATATATATATAGATAGATAGATAGATAGATAGATAGATATATATATATATATATATATATATATACATATATATATATATATATATATATATATATATATATTGCTTTGATAATGGAGTCATTTTAAAAAACTGATTTTCTTATTACCAATGCATTTTTATGGAGTCTTTGTAGTACTTCTCTGTTTGTGAGATTTTCATCTACATATCTTATCACCATAGTTTAAAATCAAGACAAATAATATCATTAATTAAAACATTAGATAATTGTCTTCTGTAAACTAGAAATTAGACAATAATGAAAACATAAAGTCGTTATTAGAAATTCAAAGATAAAATTGGAACTGAAAAACAATAGATAGATATAGTAAATCGTAAGTAAAAACACAGAAGTCTGCGAAAACTGATAGCCCTAACTTAATAGATAATGGAAGTTTATAGTAAAGAATTAACATCTTTAGTATTTTTTGGTAAATTCATCAAATAGACTTACTAGTATTTTATGATAGTCATTGAGTACAAATTGTAATTGGTCACATAAACTCATCCAAAAAATGGGATTTTGTTGTTGCTACAATCTGCTGTCAGATGCCTAGAAATCTCATCTAAGGGTGCTTCCTCGTAAAAAAATAAATTCTTGGGGAGGCACCCCCAGAACCCCCGTCGCCAATGCCTTTTCAAACTTTAGCCCCTCACCCCCACCCCCACCACCACACACAAAAAAAAAAAAAAAAAAAAAAAAATCCTACGCCCTGCATAAGTACAGCATGTGTGGTTATTTGAAATTGTGGTTGGCGGGGCCACCTTTCAAGGGTGGATAAAGCTTCATGTACAGGCAATGGCCAGATAGGAAAGAATATCCCAACTAGGATTGTAGCTTAGCCATTAGTAAAAATAGTAATGATAGCAATGGAAGTATAGTTCAAGGAAAAGATACATAAAAAGGGGTAAAGGATGTGAGCTCTAAATTTAAAAAGAAATTTGTAGTTTGAGAATAGCAATGGATGTTTTGATAATCCTAAAATCATTTGCAGATGCGCATTTGGAAAGAACAATAGAATGACATTTGATCTCATGAATCATGTCGGATACTTAAGTCAGATATATTTCCTTGGTGAATAATAGTAAGGTACATGACTTAGAAAAATTCAAGAGAAATGCTACAAATATTGTATAAGTATGATGTTGCATAGAAAATTGACCATAATATTCTAGGATATGAAAGGTACACTGTACTGTATTATTATTATTATTGTTATTATTATTATTATTATTATTATTATTATTATTATTATTATTATTATTATTATTACAATCTAAGCTGTAACCTTGATTGTAACAGCAAGATGCTATAAGCCCAAGGGCTCAAAGAGTTAAAAATACCCTATTGAGGAAAGGAAACGCGAAAATAAAAAAAAGTACAAGAGAAGTAATAAACAATAAAAATAAACTATACTAAGAACAGTAGCAACATTAAATTAGATATTTCATTTATAAACTATAAAAATGTCAGAAATTTGATTGTTGTAAGGGATAAAAAATACTAATATTTCTTTATTGGGATTTATTTCATTAGAATGAAAATTATCTGTGGGTGTGGGAATAAATTGTAGTTGAAATGGAATAAGCATATAAAATTAGTTTTTGTTACCAATTATGTAGGTGTGATATTTATAGGATAGATTGAAGATGAATTATCAAGTTTGGAGGCCGTGGAAGAAAGGCATCAACCAAATAAACATGAATAGAAAGGAATGCATTCAAATTTCAAAGTATTTATTGATAGGTATTATTGCTGCTTCATCCTATTTAAGAGTGAACACTGGTAGGTGTGTTAGAAGCATTTGAGAAATATTCTGGTGCCTATTAAGAATGAGACCTATGTTATTTGCTGTTTATTATAACAGTAAGAGGAGATGAGACTGTAAGAGTGGTAGAGACCTTGGATCTGTTTTTCAGACAAAATGAATGATGATTGTTAAGGAATCTTCGGGAGGGGGTAAGTCGATGTTTGAGAGTGAGGTGAGAAAATAAGGAGAAGTATGCTGTTGATTTCTATGAATGGTATTATTACAATTAATCAAATTGTATATGATAGTTATGGTTATAAGGGGAAATAATAAAATTGTGGGAATGTATGAAGGAGGGACTTTTAGGGATAAAAATTGTAAGTCTATCAACTAAAGTACTACGTGAGAAGCTTGTCATATTAGAAAGTATAAATGAACTATTTGAAGTGGCAGTAATTACCGGTAATTTATCTATTACCTGTGACTGCAAATGTAAACAAAGGTATAATGATAGTGGTAAATCATATAGGAAAGTTTGCATATCAAGTTCCATAAGAGAAGCGAGAGTACTGAGTCAGAATTTGTGTACAAGTGTTTCTGTAAGCATACGCAAATATTCAACGACTGTAGTTGATATAGTTGTTATGAGACAAATACTAATTTTCCTTGTGCATACGGTGAGAAAATTGTGAAAAAATGTTACAAATGATGACTATAGACGATGAAAAATATTTTTATTTTGGAAAAGTTTATAATGAAACTAGAGGGGCACTCAACAGAGCGCCGACTTCCACCGCAGCAGCTTATTTCTCGATCTTTTGCTTGACCTTGACCTTTGACCTTAACATGTATTAGTTGGTGTGGATTTTCATACACTCAAATATGAACCAAGTTTGAAGTCTCTGTGACAACGATGTCCAAACTTATGGCTGATTACATGAATTGGACAATTTGCTTGACCGTGACCTTGACCTTGGACCTTACCCTTCCAAAGTTTAATCAATTCCAGCTTTTTACATAACAGTTGACTTCCATTACTCTATGAATAAAATTATGGCCAGGCATCTGTTCACAAACAAGCACACGCACACAATCAAACACACAAACAAACACACAAACAGTGGGTAAAATATAACCTCCTTCCAACTTCGTTGGCCAAGGTAATAATTGTCAGACGATAATAAAAAAGTGAGGAGGAGAGTGAATGACATCGCCAACGTGACCTACTTACACAAAGCAAATGTTTTCTCCACACACGACCTCCGTAAGGGGTATTATATGGAGCCCATGAATGCAGAAGCCATCCCAAAGACCACCATCAAGACCCCCTTCGGTAAATACACCTTCAATTATTCCTGTTTTGGCTTTCATAATACTGAGGTCACTTTTCAATGGCTCATGGATGGCTTCTTATGGGACCTCCCTTTCTGTGTATGTTACATGGACTGCACTCTTGTGATCTCTTCCTTCAAAGAGGAACACCTCCGTCACCTACGCATCATGCTCGACTGCTTACAACTGAACAGCCTTGTAGTCCGGTATGAAGAGTGTACCTTTGGCGCCAACGAATTATCCTTTTTGGGGCACCGCATCACTCCTGAAGGAGTCCACTACCCTCCCTGAGAAGGTAGCAGCCATTCAGAGCTTCCCCACGCCCACGACCATAAAAGCACAGCAATAATTCTTGGGCATAATCATCTAATACCACCGTTTCCTACCAGCCATTACTGCGACTCTTGACCCCGTCTACGTCTCCCTCAAGGGTAAGCCAAAAGACCTAAAGTGGGGTTCCCTTCAAGATTCAGCATTCTAAAACTCAAAGAATGATCTATCAACCGCTGCTGCTCTCACTTTTCCTGAGCCACATATACCCCTCCTGCTCACAACCAATGCCAGTGATGTCACTATTGGTGCAGTGCTCGAACAGGTGGTCAATGGCTCGCCCCACCCATTGGCACTCTTCAGTGGAAAACTGTCTGAGGTGGAATCCGGATACTCTACCTTCGACTGCAAATTGTTGGCGATGCACTTGCCTGTCCGTCACTTTGCTACTTCCTGGAAGGCACGCCCTTCGTCATTCCCACAGACCACATGCCCCTGGTGCACACTTTCACTCAACAGACCGACACCTGGTCTGCCCATTAACGCCAACAAACTGTATCTCTGCCGTGGCTGAATACAATTGCATCCTTCCACTCGTCCCAGAGAAAAGGAATCATGTTGCCAATACTCTGTCAAGAAACACATTGGTAGCCATTCATCTGGGATTGGATTAAAACGCCTTGGCAGAAGCCCAACAAAATGATACAGAGTACCTAGGATGTAGGACATCCTAAATATCACTCCATTGGGAAGACGTCCCCCTAGACAACTCCAATGCCCTCCTCCTCTGCGACATCAGTACTGGTAGACCTACCTACTCCTATGCGCCAACAGCTGCTTGATTTCATTCATGGCCTTTCACATATCTCATATCAATCTACTGCACTACTACTGAGGACGAAGTTCATTTGGCATGGCATTACTAAGGATGCTAAGGATTGGGGCTGCGCCTGTACTTCATCCTAAATTTCCTCTGTCTGTGACCTCCTCCGACACTCTCCAGTGCCTACTTCATGTTGTAGGAATATTTTCTCCATGCCGCCAGACTTATAAGCCCCTAGCTAAGCAACACATGCCGACAGATCTGCACTCGACAACGAATGTTTTCCTGCGTAACGAAACTAGCAAGCCACAGCTAACGCCCCCCTTACATGGGTCCTTTCCTCATGAGCCGTTGTATGCCGAAAGCATTCTTGATTAACATATGTGGCAAATATGACTGGGTCTCCATTGATTTCCTAAAACCAACTTATCTCCTGCCTAATGACCCATCTACAGTACACCTTTCAAGAACAGGGAACCCTATTTCACATGTATGTCATTTTAGGGGGGAAGCCTCGTACCGAATTTAATTCATATACGCTCGTACACTGTAACAGTTTTTAATGTTATCTTATCAGTCATTCTTCCTTGCACAGTTAATAAACCAACCTGTATAAACTTGATAGTTCATGGCAAATTTTTTTTGTGACCTTCTTGCTCTCAAGTCCTAGTATTTAAGCTCAATGTCTGTGTAATAATGTTTAGTTGCATTCACCTCGCCTCTCAGTTATCACCTAAATAGCACCTCCGCACATTATGTTATTTGGTGTGACAAGCAAATACTAATGTTTTGTATTGAGTTAATATTAAGTTTATTATCACATTTAGTAATATGTTAATTTGTAAAGGCATAAAATATGAATGTGTATGGATGGCTATATAATTTAATTAACTAAATTAGATAGTTTAAGATTATGGTCCCTTTATAACGCAAAAAAAAAGTCTGTCTTCATAATGAGCTAACTACAGAGAAAAGGTATCTTGAAAAGATAGGGAGAAAATACTTCATATTTGTCATGTTTGAGAAGACACGTAATAAAGTACTAAGGTAAGTGATTAGGAACAAGTTTTAGCGGGAAGCCAGTGGCAGGTGTAGCAGAACTTTGAGAAAAATGTCAAGTATCTAAGACGGGTCATGTTCATCATGATATTGAAAGAAGAAACTATGGAGCACAGAAAATGGGAAATGTTGAGAGTTGTTCTATGGTAATAGTTTATTTTCAATGGAATTGAAAACTTTAGAAGTAAAAGAGAGAAATGGGGAGAGATGAGTGCTACTCAATATAAGCAAAAACAACCTTATGGTAACTAGAGAGAAAGCAGAGGAAAAAGTATCTTGGAAAGAAGCTACATGTACTGTATCTGGATGGTAAAGATTGTGAGATTAATATAGATAATGGACTCTAGAATAAACAAGGCCTGCTTTGAAAATCCCAGGCTGATAACTGTATTTAAAGTAAGTAAAGGATTCTTTCTTTGAAAAGATTAAATAGATCACCAGAAGTTTTTCAAGCGTAATTGAACCATGAAAACATGATAAATAGATATGTAGCACCAGAAAAGGGATAAAAATAAATATGGCAATAACAATAAACAGGGGAAAGGGATACTTTGAAATTTTACACCTAAGAACAATAAGATTGCTTGATTCGTGCTTTGAAAATAATGGCTCTTGCCAAGAGGAAGATAAGTGAGCCTCTTGTGCTATGATGAGGCCAGTTCTTCGAAGAAGGAAAACATCTATTATTTTTGGGGGAAAAAAATTGAAAGAACACTAGATAAAATAACATGGTCTTAGAGAGAAAATGTAATACTGGTGTTCTCAATATATACAGCGCAATTAAGAATACCAGGAGTGGGAAAGTAAAATGGTTTAGCAAAAGTTATCAGAATAAGTGACAGTAATCCCAAAGTCATAAGGGTTATTGGTAAAAAGTCTGATTTTGAGATGTGAAGGCAAGATTAAGTTGAAAAAGAAATTTGGATCAAAATTATGAGAAGTATAGACAGCATAAAGAAAAGGATTACACTGTTGTACCAGCTGTTTCTAAAGTAAGATTTTATAATGAAAGATGGAAAGATTATTGTAGTAGTCATATGCCTAGTTAGTGTATGGGTTTTATTTATTTACTTCTTCCCATAGTTCTATCTTTTTTTTTTTTGCTGGAATGTTGAACTGAAGGGATATTGGCCTACGTCACATTTTCCCGTTTTTTTTTTCTTTTTTTTCTTTAGATTTTTGCGACACTAGAGATTAAAGTGAGGACCTTGCGGTGTGTCCTGATATTTCAGAAAATGAGTAAAAGTAAAACTAGTAATAAGAAGAGAAAGGACGTTTAATGACAGCAAAAGTGAGGGGAATAGGCCTTTGTAATTAACTAGAATTTAAAGCCGCCAGTAAAAAAAAGAAAGGTGAATTTTGATAAAAGTGATGGTGCAATAGAGAAAACTTTATCAAAGATTAATGGTAAAAGAAGGGCTGTAAGAAATTAAAAACATTCTGATTACAAATGTATATTAAGAAGAGTGGAAAACACAGGTGCTTAAAGACTGTGATGTTTTTATGAAAACAATAGTGGTATTTTTATGTGATATTATTTATGCTGTGTATAGTATTTGCCACTGGAACAAAACTTTCTAAAAGGAGAGAAAACAGCATTGTTGTATTATGACAAAAATGTATCGTGTTATAATATACCTTGTAATCGAGTTATATTTGTGTTTGTTTGTAATTAAGAAAGACATTCAGTGTTAAGATTATTGGGTTGACGATTGGTGATACTATTTAGTTACTTGGTTACGTTAAACAAGTTCTAAGTTTTAAGATTTTACTATGAAAATAAACTTATTTTTTACTTAAAGCAATGAGAGATTGAGGGATCGTATAGTAGCTGCTGTATGAAAAATTAATAAGGGGATTAGGGAATAAAGTAATGTTTAAGGCATAATGTGAATATATGTGATGGTATTTATATGTGTTTAATAAAAGAAGAATATAAGTAGAAGTGAATTTGATTCTAGTGCATAGCAACTCCAAAGTCCCACTTCAATACAAGATTTCAGAATGGAAGAGTTTACCAAATGAGAAAAGTATAAGAAGTAGGTAAAGGGAATACTATTTGAAAAGTTACTGAATGAAGATAACCCTAGAAGAATAACAGAATATGGCAATCCACGAGTACGACTAGTAACGAATATAGGTCACCGTCAAAAATGAGTGAAAAGAGTATATGATAAAATGAAAAGAGTAAACAACACGATCTGATAGTATACCGGTCAATAAAGGAAAATGTTTGGGAAGTGAGGAGAAAGATATATTTTGAGTTTTGGTGTTTAAAATCTATCACCAATAATGATTACTGTACCCGGAACCTAGAGGAGCAGCCTATGGTCCCAATATGGAAATGAAATGGTGATTTCCAAGACGGCTTTAATTACCGAGAGATAAGACTGATAACGCAAGCAATGTTTTTTTATGAGAAAATTACAGAGATAAGAATAAGGAGGGAAAAATGCAATATGTGAGGATCAATTTAAATTCATGCTAAAGAAGGATACAGTAGATGCAATATTTGTATCGAGACAGACAATGGAGGATTACTGAGAAACACAAAAAGGATTATACTTTCTATCTATATTGATTTAGAAAAACCGTATGACTAATTACTAAGGCAAGAAAAAAAAAGAGATGTATGGGAGAGAATGATTTTTCTGGTAGTATGTTTCAGTGGTAGACATGTTTGTAGATTCAAATAAGAAACTGTTGTAACTAGACAAATGTGTATTACGTGGATATGGTCAGTTGTTGAATACTCACATCTGAAGCCTACCGGCTCTCTTGGTTGATTAAACTCTAGCTATCTTTCTAATCAGCCTAATATGAGCTTTGTAAATAATATATTACTAAGAGTAAACTTAACAGGGGGTGAAATATATATATATATATATATATATATATATATATATATATATATATATATAAATATAAATATATATATATATATATATATATATATATATGGATATTACATATATATATATACATATATATATATATATATATATATATATATATATATACATATATGTATATATATATATATATATATATATATATATATACATATATGGATA